>NW_022589712.1:56853034-56919296 GCF_004348235.1 Phoca vitulina | reverse complement strand
AAAGAAAGAAAGAAAGAAAGAAAGAAAAAGAAAAAGAAAGAAAGAAAGAAAAAAGAAAGAAAGGGAAGGGAAGCGAAGCGAAGCAGAAAAATATGCATGAGAGTAAGAAAAATTCACGTGGCCTTTGGGGACAATGAATTAGTGTTAGTTCTCCATCAGAATATTTCATTGAAGAATTATTATATGCTTATATCATATTCTGTTGTATAGATAATGATATTATAGAGATTAACCAGTGGTATTTCTGCCTCAATCTGAAATTTAATCAGAAAATGTTTCTCCTTTGGGGCACCTGGGTGGCTCAGTTGGTTAAGCATCTCTTGATTTCAGCTCAGGTTATGATCTCAGGGTTGTAAGATTGAGCCCCTCATAGGGCTCTGTGCTGGGCATGAACTCTGCTTAAGATTCTCTCTCTCCTTCTTCCTCTGCCCCTCCCTGCCCCACTCATGCATGTGCATGCTCTCTTTCTCTCTAAAAAGAAAAAAAGAAATAAAATGTTTCTCCTTCAGAAAAGAAATATTACTGCCTAATCCAACTGAAAATTCTCAGCTGAAACTTGAAATTTAAAAATGTTTCCAAACCAATCCAAAAATATAATAATTTTGGCTTTCATTTCTGAACTACAGATTGAACCTTTTACATTATATTCTGAACATGAAGTTCTGTAGGCCTGCTATTAATTTAGATTGGTTACCTTGGAAACAGGAGCTCTTTCTTTTTAACTTATCACTAGTGTCATCCATTTCTATATAACAACAACAAAAAATTAAGATGGAATTTTATAAAGGGCAACTATGTTTTTTCCTGTCATTTGAGAGAACAGTTAAAGCATACAATATTTAGTAGCAGAATAACATTCGTAACAAATATAGCTAAGTACATTTGTCATTCACGTTGGGGGTGCCAATGATACATATAGTCTTCTAAATACTTACTCTTCAGATCTCTGAAAGACAATAGCTGTTTTGATGAAAGATATATGTTGGCTACGCTATCTCCATTCACCACAACATCAGAGGTGTACACTATATGTACTCACAATTTTAAAAAGTGTATGTACTGTGTTTACTTTGCGTAATGAAACTGAACTTCAGCAGAGGCAGAAATATAATGATGCTATTACCAAATAGTAATAATAATTACTAGGTTGAAGAAAAACATGTAATTATTATCTAGTTCTGTATTTAAGGTGGTAATTTTGTCAAAATAAAAAGGCAAAGTTTCTAGATCTTACTAAAATTTTTGGCTTGTTTTAAATATCATTCAATGTACCTGTGTAGCAGATTTCTAGGAATAACATTATATGCAAATTATTTAATAAAGTGACAAACCTTTAAAGTTAGCAAATGGAGGCCAAATGACTGGGTTTGTTTTCAGAAACTATGGGTTCAGTGCCTAGATCTTCAACTTAACAGCTGTGACTCCTTGGAAAATAACTTATAAGCATAGAAATTTAAACATAAACTTTGTTTTATGCTTCATGGAAATAAATTCTACCACATAAAAATATTTTTATATGGAATTTGATAATGTATGTAAATAAGATCTTGTACAGTATGAGAAATATACAAATCTAAGTAAATAAAATTAAACATACTAGCTGCTGTCAAGGATCACTAGTTTACATAAACAAAATTTTAATGACATGGCACGGAAACATATTAAGTAAAATTTCAATTAATTGATTAAAATTAATCAACTAATACCTGAAATTGCCCCATGCACATGTTTTTGAATCCCTGGTTGCTTTAAATATCAATAGGTGATGTTTTTCTGATGTAAATTTGAGTGGGAAAAAAGTTTTAATTTAGCTTATGTATATTTCACTTGCTATAGGGCTTGATGCATTATTGTGATTAATTTAAAAATTAGTGTTTAGGGGTGCCTGGGTGGCTCAGTCGTTAAGCGTCTGCCTTCGGCTCAGGTCATGATCCCAGGGTCCTGGGATCGAGCCCCGCATCAGGCTCCCTGCTCTACGGGAAGCCTGCTTCTCCCTCTCCCACTCCCCCTGCTTGTGTTCCCTCTCTCGCTGTGTCTCTCCCTGTCAAATAAATAAATAAAATCTTTAAAAAAAAATAAAAATAAAAATTAAAATTAAAAAAAAAATAAAAATTAGTGTTTATTACAGTATCATGGAAATGAAAAGGTAGGTGTATATTGATTGATGTATAGTATATTTACCAACAAAATATCAAGTTTTTGTTAGTGTCATTTCTTATATAACCAAAATTATTGACAATTTAGTAGAACTAAAACTATTGACATTACTTATACTTGTTTACATTAAAGTATGGATTACTATTTACAATAACAAGTAAATTTATTGCATACATAAGTACTCATCAAAACTGCATTTACATATGTATTTATTGTGTTCCCAAAAATACAAATTATAGTTTGGAAAATACTTGGACTGGAAAAGGATTTTATGAATTGTTGCAAAGTTTTCGTGGTTGTCCATAAAATTACTATGGATATGATATAATATATTTAGCCATTCTATGGAGCTAACAGTCATTCATAAAGTTATTTCTATAACAAAATGAATTCTGATTTGAAGCTCAAAGTGAAGGAAGTTCATTTTGTTTACCTCCACAAAGATGGAAGGGAGGAAAAGAAAGTTATTTCACATTTGTAATACCCAAGATTTACAAAACTATAAAGACGACTGAGAAATGTAAGTTTCAAGATTTTTTTATTTCTTTTTTTTAAAAGGATTTATTTATTTATTTTTCAGAGAGAGACTGGGAGAGAGCATGCAAGCAGGTGGAGGGGCAGAGGGAGAGGCAGAGGGAGAGGAAGAGAATAGACTCCCTACTGAGTGTGAAGGCCTATTCAGGGCTTGATCTCACAAACCTGAGATCATGACCTAAGTGGAAGCTAAGAGTCAGTTGCTTAACCAACTGAGCCACCCAGGCACCCCTTGATTTTTCTTTTAATTTCTTCTTTGACCCATTGGTTGTTCAGAAGCATATTGTTTAATCTCCACATATTTGTTACTTTTTCACTTTTCTTCTTGTAATTGATTTCTAGTTTCATACCATTGTGGTCAGAAAAGATGTTTGATAAGATATCAATCTTCTTAAATTTATCAAGACATTTTGTGGCCTAACATGATCAATCCTAGAGATTGTTTCATGTGTGCTTGAGAAGAATAGGTGTTCTACTGCTGGTCATTGGAATATTCTATATATGTCTGTTAGGTCAGTCTGGTCGAACATGTAGTTTAAGTCCTATGTTTTCTTATGGGATGCAGCAAAAGCAGTTTTAAGAGAGAAGTTTATAGCAATAAATGCCTACAGTAATAAAAAAGAAAGATCTCAAACAATTTAACTTTATACCTCAGGGAACTAGAAAAAGAACAAATTAAGGGAAAAGTTAGGAGAAAGAAGGAATGACAAAGATCAGAGTGGAGATAAATGAAATAGAGACTAACAAAACAATAAAAAAGATCAATGAAAGTAAAGATTGTTTTTTAAAAATAAACAAAATAGACAAACCATTAGCTAGATTTACTAAGGGGAACAAAAAGAGGACTCAAATAAATAAATTTACAAATGAAGGAAGAGTCATTACAACTGATACCACAGAAATACAGAAATCATAAGAGACTACTATGAACAATTATGTGCAACAAATTAGACAACCTAGAAGAAATGGTTAAATTTCTAAAAATATACAACTTAATAAGACTGGATCATGCAGAAATAGAAATTCTGAACAGATAAATTATTAGTAAGGGGATTGAATTAGTAATCAAAAAACCCCCCAACAAACAAAAGTCCAGGACCAGATGGCTTCACTGATAAATTTTACCAAACATTTAAAGAAGAACTAATACCAGTCTTTCTATAACTTTTCCAAAAAATAGAACAGGAGAGAATACTTCCAAAAATCATTTTATGAGTCCAAGATTACCCTGATACCAAAATCAAACAAGGTCACTGTAAGAAAATTACAGGAGAATATCCCAGATAACAGTAGATGCCAAAATCCTCAAAAACATATTAGCAAACCAAATTGTAAAAAAAAAAAAAAAAATTATATATCATGATCAAACGAGTGTATCCCAGGAATGCAAGGATGGTTCAACATCTGCAAATCAATGTGATATACCACATTTTTAAAATGCAGGAATGAAAATCATATGAACATCTCAATAGACACAGAAAATCATTTGACAAAATTTAACATTTTTCATGATAAAAGTGTTAACAAAGTGGGTATAAAGGGATAGTACCTCAATATAATAGAGACCAAAGGTGACAAGCATACAGCTAACATCACACCCAATGGCGAAACAATGAAAGCTTTTCCTCTTAGATCTGGATAAAGATAAGGATGCCCACTCTTTCCACTTCTATTTAACCGTTTTGGAAGTCTTAGCAACAGCTATTGAATAACAAAAAGTAATTAAAGTCATCCCAGTTGGAATAGAAGAAGTAACTGTCATTCTTTCCAGATGACATGATACTATATATAGAAAACCTAAAAGACTGCATTAAAGAAATGATTGAAATAATAAATGAATTCAGTAAAGTAGCAGTATACAAAATGACATACAGAAATCTGTGTTTTTTTATACCCTAATTACAAGTTATCAGAAAAAGAAATTAAGAAAATAATCCCACTTACAATTGCATTAAAAATAATTAAATATCTAGGAATAACTTTAACAAAGGAGGTAAAAGACCCACACACTGAAACTATAAAACACTAATGAAAGAAATGAAAAAAACACACACATAATTGAAAAGATATTCTATGCTCATGTGTGGAAGAATTAATATTGTTAAAATGTCCCTACTATCCAAAGCCTTCTAAAGACTCAGTGCAATCCCTATGGCATTTTTCAAAGAAATAGAAAAAAAAAAACCTATCCTAAATTTTGTATGGAACCACAAAAGACTCTAAATACCTAAGGCAATCTTAAGAAGAACAAAGCTGGATGTGTCAAACTTCCTGATCTCAAAGTATATGGCAAAGCTATAGTAATCAAAACAGTATGTTATTGGCATAAAAGTAAACACATAGATCAATGGAACAGAAGAGAGAATCCAGAAATAAACCTAAGCATATATAGTCTATTAATTTTCAACAAAGTAGCTAAGAATATATAATGGGGAAAGGATGATCTCTTCAATAAATGTTGTTGGGAAAACTGGACAGCCACATGAAAAAGAATGAAAGTGGACACTTACCTTACACCATACATGAAAATAAACTCAAATGGATTAAGAGTTGAACATAAGACCTAGATGGTACACTCCTAGAAGAAAACATGGAGCAGAGGGAATAAATTCTTTGCCATTGGTCTTGGCAATAATATTTTGTATTTGGTACAAAAGCAAAGCACCAAAACAAAAATCAACAACTGTGTCTACATCAAACTAAAATCTTCTGCACAACAAAAAGATAACATTAACAAAGTGAAAAGTCAGCCTATGGAATGGTAAGAAATATTTGCAAGCCACATATTGATAGGGGGTTAATATCCAAAATATACAAGGATCTCATACAACTCAATAGCAAAATAAAAAATGACCCAATTTAAAAATATGCAAAGTACCCAAATAGTTTTTCCAAAGAAGGCATACCAATGGCCAACAGATACACAAAAAGGTGCTCAACATCACTAATCATCAGGGAAATGCAAATCAAAACCACAATGATATATCACCTTCCAACTGTTAGTATATCTTATCAAAAATACAAGAAATAAGTGTTAGCAAGGATGTAGAGAAAAGGGAACTCTTGTGCATTGTTGGTGGGAATGTAAATTGATGTGGTCACTATGGAAAACAGTATGAAGATCCCTCAAAAAATTAAAAATAGTAATACCATATAATCCAGCCATCCCACTGTGGGTATATATCCAAAGGAAACAAAATCATTATTTCAAAGAGATATATGTACTCCCATGTTCATAACAGCATTATCCCAATAACCTACGTATGGGAACAACCTAAGTGTTCATCAAAAGATGAATGGGTCATGAAATGCTTATATATATTATTATATATATCCTGTCATTTGCCACTACATGGATGAACTTGGAAAACATTAAGCTTAGTGAAATAAACCAGATAGAGAAAGACACATACCACATGGTATTACTTATATGTGGAATCTAAAACAACAACAAAAAAGTCAAACTCATAGAAACAGGTAGTACAAAAGTGGAAGGCAGGAGCTGGGGGTGGGGGAAATAGGTAAAATGGTACAGATGCTACCCTACCAATATACTATATCCCATCTGGGACATAATCCACTAAAATAATAAAGATGCAAAAAAAATGCAAGTCATTCATAACTCAATATATTCATAAATCAGAGTTTGCTAGTCTAGGAAAACTACTGGGTAAATTGAATATAAAATATCTTTATCAATATTAATATTCACATTGATATTAATATGTTTTAGGTTAAGATACATTTAACATAAATACACATAAAAATCCCATGGTTAATAAAGGAGTCAATCACATAAAAGAGCAACAATTAGGATTTCTATAGTTTGTTGGCATAATTATTCTTAGGGTTCATTCTGCAAACAATAAATAAATAAAGGACAGATAGAGAGACAGAGAGAGAGTGGACTATCAGCATTCTTTTTGTAATGAAATAAATAAATATCCTCACCAAAATCTCTGGGTTTAAGGGCATGGACTAGTGAGATAAACTAAAATCTTGCAAGATCCTTAGGCAAAATTGGAAAGCCAGTATTGCTCTTTGGAACACAAATTATATAATACAAAACAATACTGGAGAGCCAGGAGAAAGAAGAAATCTATCCCCAAGGAATTTAAATGTTTAAGTTATTAGGTGCAGAGTATTAAATGACTATGCATATAGGAAATAATGTAGAGAATAAGAAATATTATCAAGAAAGGGAAAGTATAAAATGCATAGCAAATTGAAGAAAAAACACAATATATGAAATTACTGAAATTTACCACTCAGTAAATGGGTTCACCAACAGATGAAACACCTCTAAAGATAGGACTAAAAGTATCTACTAAGCAAGAAGACAAACTGAAGATGTTACCAGGGTGAAACCCAGAGACTCAGAAAAGTGGACAATATAAAATAGAGATTAAAGGGGCGACTGGGTGGCTCAGTCATTAAGCATCTGCCTTTGTCTCAGGTCATGATCCCAGGGTCCTGGGATCGAGCCCCACATGGAGCCCCACATTGAGCCTCGCATCAGGCTCCCTGCTTGGTGGGAAGTCTGCTTCTCCTTCTCCCACTCCCCCTGTTTGTGTTCCCTCTCTCGCTGTGTCTCTCTCTGTCAAATAAATAAATAAAATCTTTAATTAAAAAATTAAATAAAATAGAGATTAAAGAGATATAGAGGATAGAGTGAGGGCTTAAAACAGGAGACATTTGCATGGTCACACTTCTGAAAATTAGAAATCTGAAATCCCCGTTTGGACAAGGCCATGGTACCTCCAGATGTTCTAAGGGAGCATTCTTCATGTCTTCCAGCTTGCGGTATTTCCTGGCATTCCTTGGTTTATGGCAGCATAACTCCAGCATCTACTTCTCTGTCTTCACATGGCTTCTTTCCTCTTGTCTCTGCATCCTCTTCTCTTCTTATGAAGGCACCAGTCATTGGATTTAGGGTCCACTCTAAAGCAAATTAGATGATTTATATTAACTAAAATAAAAATCATGATTTATTACAATTATGTAAGTTATTTGAATATTAATATCCAATCCTCATTCAAAAAATACCTGTTTCTGATTTGCCCAGTGTTTCACAATTGCTGATATTCTATGAACTAGATATTGTTTTTTTTCCACTCAGAGTTTCCAGGTTAATGAAGGATGGTAGTTTGACTGCTTCAAATATATGTTTTCCTTATACAGCAACATTTTTTTCTTTATTTGGTTTCTCTTGATAAGGCAGAAAGTACCATGCCCTATTAACCCGAGTCTTTCTGTATCCTTCAAAAATTATTCTGTAAACGATTCCCTTTTAGGAGAAGTTAATCATAAAAATAAAAGCCTTACCAATAATTTCCTACCATCTTGTTTTCATAATGTACTTAAATATTTATACTTCTACTCCTACATTAAACTAATCAAATGAGAAATACTGCTAAAGGAATTGCCTTATAAATAAAGGCTGCCCAGAAAGATGATAATCTACTTTTCTATGCCTCTGTAATTTTCTAACCAAATAGGTTTTCATTGTGTTGCAAAATACTAACAGATTACCAGTGACATGAAAAATGTGTCAGCACATATAAATGCAGGCTGATACTAATGACTATTATTCATTATATTATTGACTCCAAAGAGATTCTGTTTATAGAGAGCAATGTTTGAACCAAGGACAAATAATATGTTTAAAAAATATAAAACCTTTTTTCACTCTTCCATTAAATCTACCTTTTTTATTTAAAAAACTAATTTTATTTAGAACAGTTATTGGCTTGGATTTGCATAGGTACTTATAGACAAGTTTGAACATATTGGTTAATTTAGGTAAATATTCTATTGTTATTTCTCAAGTTATGATTATATAAATTAATGTTATTGCACAGAATCTCATTTAGAATTATATTTTAGGTTTCAAATAGGTTCAGAATCTTAGAATAGTCAGAAAAGAATAAATCTTTATAAAAAATATTTTAATGACACTAAGAGTAATGAAAAATATTCTGAATAATTTATTTTTGTTCTTCACATGGGTCTTATTTTTTACAGGCTTGATTATAAAGGAAATATTAATATACATAACATATATAATATAACTCACATATACACATATATACAATATTTAAATGTAAATTTTAGATGCTCTCAAAACCTGCTAATGTTCTTAATCTATCAGATGTAAACATTCAGAAGTTATACATCATAGTATCTTTTTTTAAGCATATTGGAATTTGTTTTATATTTTATTTTTTTTAACATTTTTAAATTTAAATCCAATTAATTAACATATATTATTGGTTTCAGAGCTAGAGGTCAGTGATTCATCAGGCTTATAATACCTCGTTCTCATTACATCACGTGCCCTCCTTAATGTCCATCACCCAGTTATCCCATTCCTTCACCCCCCTCCCCTCCAGCAATCCTCAATTTGTTTCCTATGATTAAGAATCTCTTATGGTTTGTCTCCCTCTCTGGTTTTGTCTTGTTTCATTTTTTCCTCTCTTCCCCTATGATCCTCTGTTTTGTTTCTTAAATTCCACATATCAGTGAGATCATATGATAATTGTCTTTCTCTGATTGACTTATTTCGCTCAGTATAATACCCTCTAGTTCCATCCACATCATTGCAAATGGCAAGATTTCATTTTTTTGATGGCTGCATAATATTCCATTGTATATATATCACATCTTCTTTATCCATTCATCTGTCGGTGGACATCTGGGCTCTTTCCATAGTTTTGGCTATTGTGGACATTGCTGCTATAAACATTGGGGTGCAGGTGCCCCTTCGGATCACTACATTTGTATCTTTGAGATAAATATCCAGTAGCGCATTTCTGGGTTGTAAGGTAGCTCTATATTCAACTTTTTGAGGCACCTCCACACTGTTTTCCAGAGTGGCTGCACCAACTTGCATTCCCACCAACAGTGTAGGAGGGTTCTCCTTTCTCCACATCTTCACCAACATCTGTTGTTTCCTGACTTTTTAGCCATTCTGAGAAGTTATACCTCATAGTATCTTACAGGTAAACTACTTATCTTAGTTTTTTTCAACTTACTTCAAGTAAATGTTGCAGAATAAGTTCAGATTATTATATAATAAAAACAAAAAAGTGAGCTTAACACTTAAGAAGGAAAACTGCTAGGCATTACATATCTGGAAATCTATAGAAAACATACTGAAAAACAGTGACTCATCATTTTCACTTAATTTTTTGTTTTTATCCATTTCATTTAAAAATACCACATGCATACTTCTTGGGAAAGGAAAGCTGCTCTCTTAGGACATGTATTTGATAAGTGTACTAAGCCCTTGATTAGCACATAACATGAGCACAGTACATAAAATATTTATACTACACAAACAATAGATTCATTTCTATGTTTATTAAAAATTATAGCAAGAAAGGAAAACATATCCAAAAGTAATATTGGATTAGATTTCCCTTCAGAAAAAAAAATAGTTTTAAATGATCAAATGGAATTATAGAGTTATATATCAGAAAAGGTAGATGATTTAATCTCCATGTATGATTTTTTTTGTTAGTAAATATTCATAATAATATTTCCACAGTACAGATTTCCTTATGAATGTTTTTTCTCTTCTCAGTTAACCTAGTGTGTCTATACATGTGGGGATATTTTTCAGAAATAGATTAGATGTTTTGCTTTAGTAAAAACAACCAAAAGATTGCTCTTTCCCTGCTATAACAATTTTTAAACTTTTTGAAACCACAACATATATATAACCTATAATAAGGAAGATAATTAAAATTTTTAAACATATTTGTAAATATATACAATGTGTGGTCATTGGAAAATACCAAAAAACATCATTGGAAAATATCTAGAAAAATTGAGAAGAAATTCTTAGAAAAAATTGAGTATAGTTGACACATTATGCTATGCTCACTCCAAGTGTAGCTACCATCTGTCACCATACAAGGCTATTATAATACCATTGACTGAAAAGAAATTCTTGACTATTTTAACAGGGTGTGCACCCATTTGATCTCAAGTAGCCAAAAGATCTCCAAAAGTATACATATTTCCCTGACTCTGAAGGTTATTTTAATTTTTACAAAGAGATACTTAAGAGCTAAAATCTGCAGAAAGACATCTTGGCTCCACCACAGCATCATTGTCTTAACCAGAGGTAAACATGGTGTCTGCCAACAATTTTTATTTTAGTAAACATCTGAGAGGTGTAGGGACCTGAAACCTTTTTAATACTCTCATCCATTTGTTTTCCTTCTAGTCTCAAGTGTAGAGAGTTCCTCTCATAAACCCTGTCTATAACTCTGAGAGGTTGAGAATTCCAAGAGTATGAGGCAGATTGTGATAGGATAGAGATCCCTTATTGCTAAAGAATCCCTTAGGGATTTCATCATATATTGTTAAGGATTGTCTCTATTTTAATAGAATTTCTATATGAAAAAGAAGTTTTTCAATTAATCATATAACATACACATTGTGCATTATTATTAAACAAATAGGCTTCATACCTAATCTCCTAATTTGTACTAATCAGTTAAAAATAAAAACCTTATTCTATATATTGGCTATAGAACCCAATTATAATATTCAACTTTATTTACCAATATTGTAAAAATGTTCCTTTTTATCTAAATAGTAAAAGGTTATTATAGAAAAGATAAAATACAGCCATATGTAATTCAAATGAACTTTTGCATAATCACAAAGGGTACTGAATTACTGAAATTTTTATGTAGTAACTGTACATCATTTCTCAAAATTTAAAGAAAGTGTCTTTCATTTTTCTGTGTGAAAGTGATTTTTTTATCTAAACTATTATTTTGATAGCCTTGCCTATTTTAGATTCAAATGGTACAGAGGGTTTTCAATACATTTTGGGAGAAAAATCCATATCAACAGCACTCAAATAGAAATTAGTATTGTTACTAAGGCATAAAGAAATAGCAGTAGTTTCTAAATTGTGGGGACATGGTAAATATTATAAGCAATAAAGCATTATAATCACCTTATCAATTATATTAAAATAGTTTACCATAAATTTCTTATGTTCATCCTACCAATAACTTCCAAAAATATATACAAAAAGCTTCATTTTCATCACTAAAAAATGAATGTCGACAGATTTTTACTGGTATATATTCAGATAAAGGCTTAGATTATTATGAAATTAATTTTAGTTATGATACAAACATTCAAGTTTAAAAAATGAAAGAAATAGGATTCTAACCATATGCCGTTAAATTGGACATACTAGTGTATTCATATCTAATATAATTTTTGTGGTTGAAAGCTGCATATGGTCACTGTCATTCAGAATAAAATGAAATATGCATATTTAATTTCAAATAAACACTCTGTGTAATTTATAACCAAAACAATTTCAGTGGAAACTTAAGCAGTTGTGCTTTGTGCACTGACTGGTTTTCTGTTAATAAAATTTGAAGTGACTCTTCAGAGAAATTGCTCTCCTGCTTTACTTTACTTATACTTCATAAAATTTGTATCATTTAGTGGGAAATGGATCATGTTTCCTAAAGATGAGTGAAGAAAATATGACAAAAGTGATAAGGGAAACAATAATCTTGCCATTAGTTCTGATTAATCAGGATATTTGTAAGTTATTCAGAACATGAATAGGTTCACTAATAGTAACAGATTGATTTAAAAAGACCAACATGAAATTTATAAACCACGTGGAAATTTTTCAGGATCATTGTTCAAAATTAAAATATCAATATGGCTCCCTAATTATGTGAGCAGGAATTAAGCTAAACATAATTCTTTTTGTTACTCTTATAGATTGAATTGTGTTCCTCACCAAATTCGTATGTTGAAGTCCTGACCCCCAATTTGGTAATAGGGCCTTTAAGGAAGTAATTAAGGTTAAATGAAGTCTAATCCAATATGACTGGTGTTCTTCTAAGAAGAGAAAAAGACATCAGGAGTGCACATGCACAGTGCAAAGACCATATGAGGACAGAGAAGGAAACAAGCCAAGGAGAGAGGCCTCAGGAGAAACCAACCCTGCTAACACCTTGATCTTGGACTCCCAGCCTCTAGAACTGTGAGAAAATAAATTTCTATTGTTGAAGCCACACAATTTGTGGTATTTTGTTATGGCAGGCCTAACTAACAAATATAGTAACTTCAAAGGGTATTTTCTGTGATTGTGGAAATTAAAAATTGGCATTGAAATTGTGTTTTAATCTATATCAACTATAGTTATCTATCGATAGAACAAGCTATCTCATAAGTCAACCCCATATTTAAACAGAGGTAGATGACCAGCTGTTAACAGATCTCAAGAATAAATATTTATATAGGTAGGGACACAAAATGACCTGACCTCTAATGTTCTCCTTAACATTCAAAAATCTTGAATAATCTTCAGAGTACCACATAAGTTAAATTTGCTCTACTGTCTTCTACATTCAAACATTAAATAATAATCATAAAGTGAAGAGAGTTAGATGAAGATGAATAGAACACAATTCCTTCCAATCAAAGGTGACGGTATGGGGGAGAGTAATGACAAACTATAAACCAAGTTAAAGAAGCATGATTGAACTATAAATGTCTGAACTATAAATGAATGAAGAACTATGGGGACATAGAGAAAAGGGGGGATGAACTTTGTCTAGCAGAGATTTCCTTAAGTTGGGAATCCTTGAATAGGGTCTAGGGAAATTTTTAACTTTCTGAAATATATCACCATTTTTTGTGGATATATGTGAAAACATTTTAGATGTAAGCAAGATAAACCCAAATCAAATTAGCTAATGCAAAAAGGGTATTTATTTTAGGTACACTGAAGCAATTTACATAACAGAAGAAAAGATTGAACACTCAATCCATGGGAAGGGCAAGGATGCAGCAAAACCCAGGAACCACTAGAGCAAGTATTCAAGTGCTTCCACAATTCCCTTTCTGTCATTCATTGCTCTACATGTCAATTTATTTTCTTTCATTGCAGAATGTTTCCCAGAAAATGAAAGAAATCTAACAGCTCAAGAGTTTTTTTTAATCTTAAATAATAAGGGACACTCTTTTTTGCTCTCTTTAGAACCAACTTCAAAAATTCCAGGGAATGCTTTGAATATTGCAGCCTGCGATAGTGAATTAAGATTTTGATTAATCTATTTTAAAATAACCACATGGAGAGAATAGTGGGAAGGACAGGGACTGTACATACAACAACCTTTAGTGTAGATCCAACAGAAAAGCTTTCAACTAATTTTAATTAATCTTAGCAAGAGTAAACCAGGAATACCCAGGAGGGAAAGCATTTTAAGCTGACAAAATAACAAATGAAACGAAAAATAAGTGCTAAATGTGCTATGTAGTAAAGACAAGACATAAAAATAAAGCAAACCTGGACCATGAAAAATAACATGTGCTATGTCTAATTTGTGCTTTATGTCATATTGTTATTGGTGTTTAACATTAGTATGGTTTTTATTATAGATTTCAAAGTTTAATTCCAAGAAGCCCTGAGGATTCCAAAAGGGTCATTTCTGTCTATGGTAGGAATGGAGTTGGAGCAAGAGGTCAGAGAAAAATACTCTGCATCTTTATCAGGAGATAAATTTATATATTTCTTCATGTATTTTGTTTATATGTCTCCCTAAGATATAGATTAAGGGAAATTTTTAAGAATTTGGTGGAGGAGTCATGGAGATAGTGTAAATAAGAAAGATATGATCAAATTTTAATTTTAGAATTATCTTCTGCCTCATGAAAGAAGGCAGGGAGTGATGGGACTTGAAGTAATAATCCAATATGGAGATAAATACAGTATTCTGAAATAATGGATGAAGCCTACATAAATGCAACAGCAGTGATGATCATAAGGAGGGAACAGATTCAATACATATTAAGCAAGTAAAAATGATGTTTTTGTGAACTGTAGGATAGGAGGAAATAGGGAACAACTGGGGACTGTGGATGGAAGATGGAATACAGAATTAAAGACAAACTTTGGGTTTTAGTGATTATATGATAATGGGGACAAGAGTAGGTGTGATAAAAGTAATTTGTCTCACAACAGAAAGGATATCCTTTGGGTAGTGAGAAATTCTAATCTGAAGCATGTAGAAGATGTGAAAACTTGGGGTGCCTGGCTGGCTCAGTCAGAAGAGTATGTGACTCTTGATCTTGGGGTCATGAGTTTGAGCCCCACGTTGGGTGTAGAGATTACTAAAAAAAAAAAAAAGAATAAACTTTAAAAAAAAAATGTGAAAGCTGAAGAGTCTTTAGGGAAAAGTTGAAGACCATGGAGTAAGTAAAATTGTTTAAAAACAATGTTTGATGACAGAAAGACTGCTAAGGATGAAACCCTGAGAGTTTTAGAAAATTGGCAAGAGGAGGAAAACCATCAAAGGATTGAGAATGAGTGTCCAAGGAGGGTAGGTAATGATCCAAAAGTAAATTATGTGCTGGAAACCAAAAAAGTGGGAGTCCAAAAAGGAAGAATCAAATATTGGAGAAAATATGAATAAGATGAGGTTTGAAAAATGTTGATTAACTTTGTCAGGAAAAAGCTTATTAAGCAGCTTAAATTTCCATTTTGGAAATCATGGTGCAAGCTAGATTTTAGTTGTTTAAGAAGTAAAAGGAAAGCCAGAAAGGATGAAAATTAATATAACTCTCAATGAACAAATGAATAATAATGAATGAACAAAGAAAAGACATAATACAAACAGGACTCTACTCTGAACACTCAATTGATTTGTCAAATCAGGTAAATGCTCTAAGATAATTTTACAGATCATCATAAAAATGAATGGAACTTACCAAATATTTGTGTCAAAAAGGATGGGCTAAAGTAGACTGCAGTAGAATTTCCACAGATGTCTATAGCTTAAAAAACATAGGTACAAAGCTGGAATCATCACAATTCTGGACTTGAAGTTTTACTACAAAGTTGTAGTATTCAAAACAGTATGGTATTGGCACAAAAATAGACACATAGATCAATAGGACAGAATAGAAAACCCAGAAAGGAACCCACAACTATATGGTCAGTTAATCTTCGACAAAGCAGGAGAGAATATGCAATAAGAAAAAGACAGTCTCTTCAACAAATGGTGTTGGGAAAACTGGACAGCAACAAGCACAAGAATAAAACTGGATTACTTTCTTACACCATACACAAATAAATTCAAAATGGATTAAAGACCTAAATGTGAAACCTGAAACCATAAAAATCCTAGAAGAGAACACAGACACTAACTTCTTTAACATTGGCTGTAGCAAATTTTATTTTCTATATAAGTCTCCTGAGGAAAGGGAAACAAAAGCAAAAATAAACTATTAGGACTACATCAAAATAAAAAGATTCTGCACAGCAAAGGAAACTAAAAGGCCACCTATGGAATGGTAGAAGAAAGTTGAAGTAGCAATATTTATATTTATCAAACTAGACTTTTTTGATCTTGTATTGTTTTTATCCTGCTAGGGTGTCAGGGTAGTACTGACCTCATGAAATGATTTTAAATATGCTCTCTCTATTCCATTATTCATAAGATTTTGATAAAGATTGTCATTAATTATTATTTTTTTAAATGCTTGGTAGAATTCACCAGTGAAACTATGTGGTCTTAGGATTTTCTGTGCTGGGAGATTTTCGATTCCCAATTCAACTTTCATTCTTGTTATTGGTCTAAGAGTTCCTATTTCTTGGATTCAAGATTCATGATTCAATCATGGTAACCTGTGCATTTTTAGGAATTACTGTTTTTTTCTAAGTTATCTGATGTATCAGTATATGATTTTTTATAATAATCTGTTATCACACTATGTATTTCTGTGGTTATCTGTTGTGTTGTTTTCTTTTCCATTGCTCATTTTGGTTTTTGAGTCTTCTCTCTGTTTTTTTTCTTAGTTAATATAGTTAAAGCGTTGCCAAATTTATTTATTTTTTTTTGGAAAAACCCATCATTAATTTCAATGTTATGTTATTGTTTATTCTGGTCTCTTATTTATTTCTGATTTTTCTTTGTTATTTCTTTCCTCTACTAAATTTCAGCTAAATTTCTTATTTTTCTAGTTACTTGTGGTGTAATATTAAGTTGTTTATTTGAACTTTTTTCTCAATACAAGCCTTTATAGCATAAATTTCACTCTTAACACCTGCTTTTGCTGCATCTCATAGGTTTTGGAATATTGTGTTTTCTTTTTCTTTTTGTTTTGAGACATATTTTGATTTGCCATTTGATTTTTTGTTTAGCCCATTCCTTGTGCAGTAGTGTGTTGTTTAATATTTACATATTAAATATTTAATATTAGAGAGAGAGAGAGAAAGAAATCAAGAGAAAGGCTCTTAACGATAGAGAATAAGCTGATGGTTACCGAAGGGGAGAGGGGTGGGGGGTGGGTAAAATAGGTGATGGGGCTTGAGTAGTGCACTTGTCTTGATGAGCACAGGGTGATATATGGAAGGGTTGAATCACTATATTGCATGCCTGAAATTAATATAACACTTTATGTTAACTAAAATAAATTAAAATAAAATTTAAAACATTTAAAAATATGTGGATCTATAATTCACAGTACATATACATTGCAGGGATGCAAACTGAGATTCTATCTTGACACATGCTTCCATAATTGTTAATGCAGAGAAAGGAGAATGGGTGCTTAGCACAGGCTCTTAAGCTTCTACTTTACATTGACATTTCACTGGTCAATTTACATAGTATGACTTTGCATATTTTATTTATTTATTTTTTATTTTTTCCATCCTTTATTCATTCTCTTTTTATTCATGTGTGTATATATACATATATATATGCATATCTTGATTTTTTTATTTTATTATGTTATGTTAATCACCATACATTACATCATTAGTTTTTGCATAACCTTTGAAGAATTTTGCATAACTTTTAAAGAAGATACATAAGTAGAGGAGAGCCAGATATATTTGCTGCATGATGTCTACAATTTATAAACATATTTTCAGTTGTATTAAAGCAGTATGCCAGAAGCCACTGTATCTCCCTCTGCTGATCCTCAACCTTCCTTTCTTGCAATGCACTCAACATCGTCCCATGTAATTTTAATCTAAAGGCTGAGATGGTTCCAAATGAGTCTAAAATTGCCACCTAAAAGTGGAAGGACCATTAGATTATACACTTTAGAGTATGTGTCAATTTTTCCCTTGATATAGAGTCGTTAAGCATCTGCCTTCGGCTCCGGTCATGATCCCAGTATCCTGGGATCGAGCCCCTCATCGGGCTCCCTGCTCCGCGGGAGGCCTGCTTCTCCCTCTCTCACTACCCCCTGCTTGTGTTCCCTCTCTCACTTTAAAAATATATTAAAAAATATTTTATTTGAGAGCGAGAGCATGGGGGAGAGAGAACACGGGCGGGGGAGTGCAGAGGGAGAGGGAGAAGCAGGCTCCCGGTGGAGCAGGGAGCCTGATGCTGGGTTAGATCCCAGGACACTGGGATCCTGGGAAGCTTAAGGTAGATACTTAACAAACAACCACACAGGCATCCCTTTCCAAGGCTATTTTGAAAAGTTGAAGAAGCGTCTCTTAAAGTTTACCGACATCCTTAAGGTTGGCTCCATATTATCTTCAAATAATGCATTAGAAGCAGAATTTTCAGTGAAATTGGACATTACAAAAGCCTTTAATATTGGAACTTGGTGTAAATGGAATTTTAATGGCTTAAGGCTGGTCCAGAAAAGCAGTGGATTTAGGGCCAAGGGGAAGAAGTATTTAGAAATCAACTGAGTAGCACAGCAGTGTAGAAATGAAGTATAAATTCATTCATAGCTACACAGAAACATCTACTATCACTATGATTCCAGAAAGAATTTCTTCAAAAAGATTTAAGTTATATAATATGATTTATCTAAAGAATGAAAATTTATATACTGTAATGAAATGGTAATATTACACCTAGTATTTATATAATGATTTATACATTTCCATAGCTTTCAAATTCAAAAATCTCATGTATGCATATGACCATAAATCACAAAAGCTTTAAATAATATGTGATTACACATGACTTTTTAAATAAATAAAACTTCAGTTAGTGATTAAGAATTCTAAGATAATCATTTGGAAGTACCCAAAATAAGCCATGGTAAATAAGCTACTCTGTTATAAATTATAGTTAATTCAAGAACTATGTTCAAGGAAAGATTTATTGTCATAGACATACTCATTATAAGAAACCACAGAGAAGCAAAATTACAGAGGAAAGCAGAGGTCAAACCCAGCACATCAGTTGAAAATAAATGGAGAAAATAGATGAAGAAATACAGTAAGGTTTGGCACTAGATCAATAGCCTTAGGGGCTGAACAATTCTAGGAGAAATGCTCCTAGTAATCACAAGTTCTGAACATGAACAAAAGCTGGTTGGTGTTAGGATTATAGTTCAATGTATCAGAATGTGCTGAGACTGCTTCTAAATGCAGTATGAATTCCATGTACATTGAAAGGAGTGTGAATTTAATGGGAACTCTTGACTAGTGAATTATATAAAATTATTCAGTGAGCAATAAGAAGGAGCATTTTCCATTAAATAATTTGATTATTTTTTGTGTCAACATTTTATCTTTAAAACTGGATGACTGGATTGACTGACCCTAACATTGCTACTGGAAAACAGGCTGATTTCTCACCTTTCAGGCTGGCAATTCCTGTTTATAGTTATTAGAAATTGGGATTGGTCCTTAGCTCTGATAGCCCTGAATCTTAATATTAATTACATAGAAATTTCATAAAATCTACTGTTGATCTGGTTATATAATGTACGCATTGATTTATACTGATATATAAGATATCAAGCAAGTATAGAATACTATCTAAAAACTATTCTTTTTTTTTTTTAAGATTTTATTTATTCATTTCAGACACAGAGATACAGAGAGAGAGAGAGAGCATGAGCAGGGGGAGAGGCAGAGGGAGAGGGAGAAGCGGGCTCCACGCTGAGCCAGGAGCCTGATGTGGGGCTTGATCCCAGGACCCTGGGATCATGACCTGAGCCGAAGGCAGACGCTTAACCATCTGAGCCACCCAGGCGCCCCTAAAAACTATTCTTTTAACTGTAAGCAAGTCTACATGAAAAATAATTATGAAAAGATAAGTGTTCTTAAAAATTTAGAAGCTTAAACCTATTCATTGGCCTCTGCACATCATATTCAGAGTAATCTTTTCTAAATGCAGATTTGCATATACCTGACCTGCTTAAAATTCATTGCTCTAAAAAAAAAAAAAAACAGAGGGAGACAAACCATAAGAGATTCTTAATCTCAGGAAACAAACTGAGGATTGCTGGAGTGGAGGGGGTTGGGAGGTATGGTGTGGTTGGGTGATGGACACTGGGGAGGGTATGTGCTATGGTGAGTGCTGTGAATTGTGTAAGACTGATGAATCACAGACCTATACCCCTGAAACAAATAATACATTGTATGTTAATTAAAAAAAAAAAAAAACAGTAAAAAAAATATTGGTCCAAACCATTGACCAGTAGATCAAGCAAAGCTGAGTTATTGGACTTAATGGCATTCACAGAAAACATCACATGGAACAAAAAATAGTTTTGTCTCATCAGAATTTATGACACAATACATGCAGAGTTTCATGACTTAGACTTAAAATCACTTAGTGATTTTAAAACAGATCATCCTAGGCAGAGGACTAGTTGGAACTGAGCAGAGTTTATAACAAAGTAGCTTTGTATTGGTGGAAAAGCCTTAATAATCAAAATATTCATATGGGCAACGAAGCTAATTTAATTTTCTCATAGTCTAATCTTCCAGGAACAAATATTTGCTGGATCATGTAGCTAAATTATTTCATCAGTTACAAGTATGATTGAGCACAGAAACAGAGAAGTTTATTTGGTCACAGAATTGTTTAGCACAGAGAGAGTATAATTGGTCCACAAATTGTTTCATATGTTGGTTCAAATTCTCAGTCTTTTTTTGATCATTCATTGACTAAGCTGCATGGTAGATCATTTCCATCATGGAATGTGATCAGTATAGTTTTATATCATTGTCTGATAAATCTGAGTCATGCATGAAGTTTTTGACCGTATTGTTCCAAACAGATTTTCTTGTTTTTCTTTGGAAGATGATTTATTGCATCATTTAAATGACAGTGACTGTACAGCAGCAATAAAGATTCTGGAGAGGATGCACACTTAAGTAATATAATACAGACAGTATTAAGGGAAAGATTATGATTATAGTTTGCCATTGGTTTCCAAACAGGGAGCCAAGAGTGCTAAACTTAAACCACTAGAACTGATCTCATCCCTAATCTAATAACTTGTAGACTAGCTAGAAGGGCTTTAGTTTTCTGTCTGGGCTGTAGCTATGATTGTTATATTTTTACAAGTCACTTTATGTTTGACTTCAACCACTCAGGTAAAATAATAATTTCTTACAAGAAAATGATATCAAAAGAAGCTGAGTTGTGCCTCTGAGAAAAATCTCAACAGTTGGTTGATTATGTTGTGTGGTGTACCAAATCAAGAGTAAATAATAACCAACTATTGCATTCACAAAAGAACAATGGAATAAAAAAACAGCAATACTAAAACTAGAGACATCGGGTTGACTGGGTGGCTCAATTAAGCATCTGCCTTTGCCTCAGGTCATAATCCCAGGGTCCTGGGATCAAGCCCCATGTCAGGCTTCCTGCTCAGTGGGGAGCCTACTTCTCCTTCTCCCTCTGTCCCTCTCCCCGCTTGTTCTCTCTCTCAAATAAATAAATAAAATCTTTAAAAAAATTATAATTTGTCTCTCATGCAGATCTCATTCTTTGCTTCTTGGGTGATAGAGTTTTACTTAATAGCCCTCTTGATAAAAATTCTTGGGATGTATATTAGTCTGCTGGGTTGCTATAACCAAGTACCACAGACTGGATTAATTAAACAATGGACATCTATTTTATCACAGTTCTGGAAGCCAGAAGTCTGAGTTTAGGGTATCAGCAGAGTTGCTGTCTACTGAGGGTCAAGAGGGAAGGATCCATCCAGGCCTTCACTATGGTTTACAGATGGTCATCTTTTCCCTTCGTCTTTATGTTGTCTTCCCTTTGTTCATGTCGGTATCCAAATTTTCTTTTCTTATAATGACACCAGTCATATTGGATTATGACTCAACCTAATTACCTAATTTTAACTTAATTACCTGTATAAAGACTCTATCTCCAAAAACAGTCACATTCTGAGGTAGTATGGATTAGGACTTCAACATATGAATTATTGGGGGAGCAAAATTCAGCCCACAACATTCTACCTTCTTACTCCCCCAAATTCATGTCCTTCTCACATTCAAAATATATTCACCCTATTCCAAAAGTTACCAAAAGTCTTATCTCATTCTATCATCAAAGCTTAGTCCAAAATCTTATCTAAAATATTAATTAATCAGAAATGAGTGAGACTTGAGTTATGACTCATCCTGAGCTGTGAACTTGTGAAACTAGACAAGGGATGTGCTTCTAAAATACAATGGTGGGGGCGCCTGGGTGATTCAGTCGTTAAGCATCTGCCTTTGGCTCAGGTCATGATCCCAGGGTCCTGGGATCGAGTCCTGCATTGGGCTCGCTGCTCGGCAGGAAGCCTGCTTCTCCCTCTCCCGCTCCCCCTGCTTGTGTTCCTGCTCTCACTGTCTCTCTCTCTGTCAAATAAATAATTAAAATCTTTAAAAAAAATTTAAAATTAAATAAATAAATAAAATACAATGGTGGGGCAGGCATAGGTTAAACATACCCAATCTAAAAGGGATAAATCATAAAGAAGAAAGGGATCACAAGTGCCAAGTAAGTCTAAAATATACCAGGGCAAACATACTATCAGATTTTTTATTTTAATTAAGATAACTTTTTAGAGCAGTTTAAGTTTCAGCAAAATTGAAAGAAAAGTAGAGATATTTCCCATCTTATCTCTGCCCCACACATGCCTACCCTCCCCCATTATTAACATCCCCCCACTTGAGTGATACATTTGTTATAATTGATAAACCTACATTGACATATCATAATCACCCAAAGTCCATAGTTTATATTAATTTACTCTTGGTGTTGGACAGTCTATGAGTTTGGACAAATTTATGATGACATGTATCCACCATTGCAGTATTATACAAAATAGTTTCTCTGTCCTAAAAATCCTCTGTGCTCTACCTATTCATTCCTCCTTTTTACTGTCCACATATTTTTGCCTTTTTCAAATGCCTTAGAATTAAAATCATAAAGTATATATATTGTCTTTTCATATTGGCTTTTTTTCAGTTAGCAATATGCGCTTAAGGTTCCTCCTTGTCTTTTCATGGCTTGATAGCTCATTTCTTTTTAGCATTCCATTGTCTGGATGTACCACAGTTTATCTATCCATTACCTACTGAAGAACATCTTGATTGCTTCCAAGTTTTGGCAATTATGAATAAGGCTGCTATCAACGTCCATATGCAGGTTTTTGTGTGCCCATAAATTTTCAGCTCCATGGGGTAAATATCAAGGAGTATGTTTCCTGGATCACATGGCAAGAGTATATTCAGTTTTATAAGAAACCATCAAACAGTCTTCCAAAGTGACATTACCATTTTGCATTCTCACCACAATGAATGTGAATTGCTCCACATCCTCGTCAGCATTTAGTATTGTCAGTGTTCCTGATTTGGGCCATTCTAATAGGTGTGTAGTAGTATCTCATTGTTTTAATGTGGATTTCTCTGATAACAAATGATGTGGAACATCTTTTCATATGCTTACTTGCCAACTGTATGTCTTCTTTGTTGAGGTCTTTAGGTCTTTGTTCCATTTTTTAATTACCTGTTCAGTTTTTAAGAGTTCTTTGTGTGTGTGTGCATATATATATACAGACATATATATATATATTTTATATTTTGATAAAGGGCTGCTATAAAAATATAGCATATTTTATCAAAATATAAAGGGCTATGTGTTTTATAGCAGCCTTTAACATCTGTTTCTTTCATAAATACTTTCTCCTAATCTGTGACTTTCATTCTCATTTTCTGGGTATTGTCCACAGAGCAGATGTTTTTAATTTTAATGAAGTCCAGTTTATCAATTCTTCCTTTGTTCTTGTATAATGTCATCTTGAGATTCATTTTGTTTGTTTTCCTTCTATCAGGGATCACAAGTTCTGTGTTGCCTTTGTCTAATTTCTGATGACAGTTATTTCACATATTTTATGAAGCTTTCTATTTATAGTCAGTGAGAGTTTCACTCCATATATTTCAGTCCATCTACCCTAGTGGTCTAGAGAGAGCATATGGAAATCACTGCCTTTAGCAAGTGAAATCCCTTCCCTGTTTTTCCAGTTCTTCATCTTTGAAAATCTTTGCACTACTTTGATTTTACTCATTAAGTCATCTGCACCATTGGTTTGAACATCTGCAAATATAGAAGACAACTTTGATCATCCCAAGTGAAGATGATAGAGAAGCAAGAGCAGAACGGGAGCAGCCCTTTTCATATCTTATGTTTCTCAAACAACTAGGCCAGAAGCCTCTTGCTCAAGATTAATACTACCAGTTTATTTATGCTGGTTCAAAAGAACTCTCCACTCATTACTTCCTTCTTATCTTGATCCCCACCACCACCACTCTTGTAGTTCTTTAGGACCTTGGTGGAATGAGCCAAGAATATACTCTATTTCAGTATTTAGTAAGATCCTGGAACAAAACTGAACTAATGAATGAGAAATTTGTTTATTGAGACCAGAGGGAGTGAAAAGACCTAATTTCTTTTCTTATTAAGATACATTCTGATTCAATCAATCAGATGGAGGTATACTTTTTCCTAAGAGTTTTCAGGATAATCAGTTATAGATTTTCATTCATTGTCAAAATAATAACCATTAATCAGTCATCAAATAAACTTTATGTATGGTTGCCATAGTTTTTTTTGTTTTTGTTGTTATCCACCCCCCAGTTCTCCTCCCAAAAGAAAACTGAAGTCTCCCTCTCTAACTTGTTTATTAATAATGTTGCAAATTATCTCTTAGGACTAGATTTAGACAAATGACTAGTTTCAACCAATAAGTTGCTTTTATAATTGTAAATTTTATAAGGACATATTCCCAAAGCAGGGAAACTTATTTGGTCACTTTTTTGATGAATTTAATTGATATGTACAAGGAATATTTCCTTATCTGAATTTGATTCTCACATATTGCATTTTTAGAATATAGATTTCTTTATCTTATCCACAAGTATCTATCTGCATGCTGTGCTTATTCTTTTCAATTAGCACCTCCCACACCTCAGATGTATTCTTATTTCTTCCATTATTGTTCTATGCCCCAGAGGTTTACCTCAAGACATTGCATTTCTTGTGCTCCTCCTTTAGCTAGTATGCCATTGTATTTAGCCAATGGGAGATATTGACAGGAGATGGGGAGGTGAGAGACAAAGAGAGATTGGGATAGTCTTCCCTCTTGTCCTCTGCTCCAGGCTGTGTTTGGCAACAGCTGAATCTCTCTTAGACTAATTTTATTTCCTTTTGTCCACTACTCGGTAATTCTAACTCTGTCTGGATTCCAAAAGCATAATTTTCCAAATTTATCTCTTTATTCTTAAGAGTGATAGCAATTTTTAGATATTGTTAGTCTGGTTGCCTTAATATCCCTTATTGGGTGTCAACTTTTACCACATGTCTAAAAGTTGTCCTTTTATTATATTCTCTTGAATTATTTGAACTGGTTTCTATTTTTTAATGGGACCATGACAGATACTTATACATCATATAAGGTTCTGTTTTTAAAAGGAGTAGGAAAGCAGAAGTTTATTTTTGGCAGACCTAGAGAAAGGATGCTATGTCAGGGAGCTATGGGAGAAAACCCCATAGTTAATTGTTTCCTTGAGTGATTCAGAGGTTCTGGTTATAGTTTACTCATCACCTTTATGTTTTTTATTTTTCTTTAATTCAACCCATTTATTCTCTCTTAAGTGATTTTCATTAGCAGTACCTGCTACCTTCATTTTTTCTCTAGTTTTGGTTCATTTGTTTATTTTGTTTGTGCTTGGTGGCTAGCCTCTCTTCATTCCTTAGGTTTCAGGGCAGATCATTTTTTCAGGAAGACTTTCCCTGATTTTTCCGTATAAAAAAGCATCTGCCCCTATCACTCTCTGCTATATCCACTTGTTCATTTTCTCATCTCATTTACAATTTCATTCCTTTTCTTTTTATGTCTCCTTATTTATTATTCATCTCTCATCATCTTCTGAAGATGCACAGTTCATGAGAGCAGAGTCTTTCCTTTATGTTTTTATTCATCATTAAACTCCTAGTATGTAAAATGTAAAGGCTGCCACACAATCATTGTTCAAAGAAAACAATAATGCTTCAGAATACAAGTAAAACAGTGTTTGGAGAAAGGCAGTTATTACTAATCCAGGCTTATATTTTGGGACAAAAATTCTTAAGTATTATCTGCTTTAAGAGTATCAGAATGTCTTTAGTTAGTGACAGTGTGACTCCTTTAAGTGGCAAATAGAACAAGGATCCACAAGCTGAACTACAGCTGTGAAGACAAGAAAATACACTATTGATGTTAACATAATCCTGACGTTATTTGTACCCACAGATTGGGGAGATATGAAGGCATGAATTGCACACTCTTAAAAATTAATTTTGACATATAATTTAAATAAAAATAAGATAACTTTAAGGCCCATTAGTAATTTTATTCACTGATAATTTCTGTGCATTCTAATTATGATATCCAAAAATCAGATATAGATTTTAGATTATGTTATTTAAATGAATTTTTTTTCTTACTAGAACTCTGATAAAATACTTAAAATTCTTTTTCTCAGAAGAAGTAATGAGTGGAATTAGAAATGCCTCTTTATGCTGTGTACAGACCTTCCAAACAGAGATGAATTAGTCTCTCTGCTATCTGGTCCCTGAGCACTATTTAAAATGATCAAATGTACTTATGATCACAGAAACTCTCCAGTGAAGTTTTGTAGTCCATCAGTGCACAAAATCAGCATTTTTTCAATTAGTGTAGAAGACTGAGTGGCTGCACGATTTTATCTAGTAAGAGGAAGATGACTGAATTAGTAAGAAAGCTGGTCTCTAGTGGGGAAAGCCAGATCAGTAGATGGTATTAACTTCATTTTTTTTCTATTCATATCACTGCATAGTGAATTGAATAATAAGTGAGTTGGGATATTGAATAAACCATACTAAAGGTATTTGTCTTATGAAATTTAAAACTGGAATGTATCTGAATAGTAAATTTATTCTTTCTCTCACCTTGAATATACTATTATATGAGCTATGCCATTGTACTCTATATTAAGAAGTAGGATTTAGTGGGAAAAGTACCAAGGGATTTGGAATAAGGGGTACCTGGGTTTGATTTACTCTATTCTCATTGCCAGGTCAACATAGTTATACTGTGCATGCATGCAATCCTGGTGGACTTTAAGGACAATTTAATGATTTCATTTTAAATGTGATATCTAGAAGAATTTATAAGTGATGCTAAAACTGTGGCCTCTGTAATATGTCCTTAACTTACATTCACATAGGAGATTAGAAAACCACTGTCCTGAATAGCTGCCTTTTAGAAAATAGAAGCTAGAAGACTTTTCGTCAGTACTTCTCTTTCCTCAGATAATAAAATTCACAAGCAGATTTTTTTTATGCACTGCCGTTAATAGCCCTTTAAGTTTCACTTTGAGTCCCCATTTTTCTTCTATTTGTCCATTTTCTTACAGTACCCAGAAATTGTTCACCTTCAGTTGTTTCTCACTATTTCTCTACCTATGCTCCTTATTTTTAGTCTCATAACATAGAAATGAAATGAATTTAGTTATTAATGAGAAATGAAAAATTGTTGTTAGTTTTATTCATTCCTCTTTTTACTCTAGATTAGATAAGGAATACTCACACACAGAGTTTCTAGTTATCCAATATACAGAAGTCTCAGCAGTAAACAATAGGCACGATGCTACAGGTAAGAAGACCTTTAAGGAAGTTTGGCAACACAGTCATGGAGGCCTCATGAGAGGAGCCAGCAATGAGAAGATAAAGTGTAGAGTGAAATTGGTAACTTTGGCAGCCATATTTGTTATGAGATGTAGATTAATAAGATTAAGTTAAGGAGACAATCAACTGTTGAGGGAGATATAACAGAAATATTGGCTGTAGAATAAGAAGGCAGTGTAAAGCCATAAGCAAAAAGAACAAAATACATTTTGGGCGGTGTGGAATTAGAGTCCAATGTCAGAGTACTATGATAAACAAATCTGATCAAATCTGAATAAATTCTGAATTCATTACTTACTGAAAAAGTATTGTTCAAAATCTTTATGAATAAACCAAGGATTGATCCAATAATATAGTTTTCACATGCAATTTTCTCAGCGCCCACATTCTCTATCTCCTTAACTCTGGGAATTCCAACACACCCCTTCAATAAATTATCTTTGTGCCTATAAAGCTTTATCTGAAGCCCCTCATACAGATTTATCTGTTTTCTAAAATTCCAATAACACTTTTTATAGTACTTAATACATTGTCAATTTTAATGTACTTGTCACCTAGACAAGGGAGGACAGAAGATACACACCCAGAGTAAGTTTACTCTGCTCAGGTCAGGGGTGAAGAATCACTCCTGAAAAGAGAGAAACTATTATGGAAGTGCTTCTAGAAAATGTTATTATTACTAACAGAAAGGAAACAGATACAGAATAAAAATGACTTACTATTAGGTGTTTTCTCTTAGGCCTTGATCTCAGTTATTTTCTCCAGCTCAAGTATTCTGTATTAGCCTGGGTTTAGTAAGGAAGTTCTTCTAAGCAGAAAAGGACTTTATACATGAACTGGGTTCTTTCAGAATTATCAAGTGGAATGAAGAAAGTTGAGTGAGCTACCACAAATGTGTTAGAATTTTGCCTTGTATTTTCCTGAGGCAGATCCCGAGGGAATGAAGGATGAAGGAGGATCCGTACAAGTTATCAGGGAGAGTTCAGTTAGAAAAAAAGAAACTACATTAGCTATCTCAACAGAGAAAATTTAGTATAAGAAATTGGTTAAATAGATATTGGAGAACTTAAATGGCAGAAGGGGAAGAAATGAAGTAAGGCAGGAGGAATAAATGAGAGAATGGGTATTGCCTTTAGATATGGGAAAAAGCTTTGGAGTTCTCAGAACCTAGAGGCCAAGAGTAGCATCTACACAGATTTGGGAATCAGGCGTGTGAAGGGAGGTTGCCAAGCCAGCTAGTCTGGTAAACCAGAGGTGGCCAGGGGGGATTCTATAGATAATAACTAAGACCTTTGAGCAAGGAGTAATGCCTAGTACTTTAGAAGCTCAAAATAAGGTCCCACAGAACTGGGGCTGAGACACTACTCAGGAGATAGCATCATCTGTTAGTGTTGGCATCACATCTTTTCAGATGTGTAGAGCTGGAAGTCAGCTTAATTCTGGTAACCCCCCAGAGGGGAGGGGTGGTGATGAGGATGGTTCCGAAAGAGCCAAACTATTCTAGGAATTCAAAACCACTGCTGCAGCAAGGGGGAAGCAACACTGATAAAGTGACACTGAGAGGAACAACAAGCATTGACAAGTCCCTTCTTTCCTCTTTTTGCCTCAGTCTCTCTCCAGTGCCTGTACTGAAAAAGCATAAGAGGAATCCACATGACAAAGAATTATACATTGCAGAATCCCCACTGCAGTATCAAAAATCAACGTATAAAAGTATAGACTTAAAGCTGAGATTCAAATAGTTTTCTAACCAGCATGAATAAGACACATAATTTTAAACTCTAATTAGGACTCCTAACCCTGAGAAATATCCTAGCTTTATGGATCAGTTCATGACAGAGATAAAGCACATTTGGCTTTATAGCTGCAGAGAGAGTAAGCTAAGTAGTGATAATTAAGCACTAAATAACAATATAATAATTGACTTATTACATTGCCGTGAGCTATTTTATAAGCCCACTTTATAACTTGTTCTCCTTGAAAGGGATAGGGGGTGGGCAGAGGCAAACGCTAAAAATGCAACAATGATATTGTGATATATTAAGGATGATCACATACTGTTTGCTACTCCTCCACTCATAGGCAGACTCTAATTTCCCTCTCTTGAACCTGGGCTGGCCTGTATGATTTGACCAATCAAATACAGCGACAATGACATTCTGGGACATTGAAGCAAGGACATAAAGAATCTCTCCAGCCTCCACCTGGGCCTCACTGTCTTAGGGATCTCTGAGTTGCCATGGCAGAAGTCTGATGACAACAGTGGTGAGGCTTAATGTAGATTCTCTGATTGAGAGTCCCAGCTAAGCCCAGCTTTGGAACTATCTCTGCCAAGGCACAAAACATGGAAGGCCAGATATCTTGGATCATCCAAGGCAGCCCTCTGCCAGCTGAAAACCACTTAGCGACATCTATTAGCAACATGTGAAATGGAAAAGTCAGCCTGCCTGAACTCATAACCCACAAACTGATGAGGTAGAATAAAATGATCATTGTTTCAAGCCAATAAATTTTGGGATAGTTTGTTATGTAGCAATAGATAGTGGGACGGAACTACATAGGATCAGAGATATCAGAATTTCCATGAGTTTTTTTAAGGCAACACATGCAAGGTTGAGTGTTAGTTTTCCAGTTTACTCCAAATAGCCTTTTCCACAGAATTCTCGAAAGGAGAGTAAATAGACACAAAAATGAGAGGAAGTGATAGAAGCAAGTAGCATATAGTAAATAAAACAAAAAGAAAAAAAACACAAACAAAATAAAGAATATATTTCTCTATATTCTCAGGGGAAAATGGACTCAGAATAAATAGAGAAATATGAGGTAATAAAATGACAGGAAGAATGGGAAAGTGAGGTGTATATTTTTTTAGATACAGAAGGTCTTCTGATTTACTGTAAGATAAAAAAGTTTTTGAAAGACCAATATTTCTAGAAACAACTTCAAAATTAGGATAATGTTTAAAAACAGTATACGGTAGTATCAGAAACCTGGAACCAACAGGATTGGAGGGACGGAGATCACAAGGAAGGGATAATTTAGGAAAGGCCAGCTAATGATCTGCAGCTTTTTACCTGGAAACAGTTGGTGAAGCAGAAACTGTGCAGAGTGGGAGATTTAATATAAGCCTAAAAACTCTGAGTAAGTGGAGAAGGGATTTTTTTTTTTCAGTCTTACAGTTCTAGGAAGAAAGATTAAAATATAGAACCCTTCCAGAAAGGGTCCCTGGTGAAACATTAGGCTCTTAGTTGAAAGCCCTGGACTATACCCTATGAAAAAGAGCAAAGCAGATATAAAATGAGCCTTACACTAACTGCAACCCAGCTTCAATTTATCTCAATCCCTGACTAGATTAAGATGATAAACCCCCACTTTTCTCTGGCTAGCAGTGAAAAAAGTGAGCCCTCTCTAGAGACAGATAACATCAAAATGTGCAAAGTCATTAAAGATATACTTCAGTTCAGCTACTGAATAATTTTGATGCGAATTCAGGTTCTTATTTTAGCTTCAAAACACTTGCTGTATTTATCATTTGTGTACAGGACACTATAAAGTGGCGCCCATGTTCCCTGTCTCATGGTGATCGTGACTTTACATAATTCCCCTTCCTGGACCTGCAACTTTCTTTGTTGACCAAGAGAACATTGCACCCTTCATTATGCTATGTTAAATTGCACTCCGTCTTGCTAGCAGTATCTCTCTAGGGATTCTCCTTGTTCTTTTGATAAAGTAAGCCACCATGTGGCAAGAAATAGCAGGTAACCTCTAGGAGCTGAGAGCTGTCTATAGGTAGGAAAAAGCCAGGGTCCTCAGTTTTACCAAAAAACAAGAAAAAGAAGAAGGAAGAGAGAAGGAGGAGAAGGAAAAGGAGAAGAAAATGGACAAGAAGGAGAGGAAGGGGAAGAAGGAGGAGTAGGGAAAGAGAAAGAAGAGAATTATGCCAGGAATCTGAGTTTGGAAATCGATTTTTCCTCAGTTGAGCCTCTACATAGGAATCCAACTCTGGAAAACACTTTGCTTGTAGCCTTGCAGAGAACTGAGGTAAGTTATGACCAAGTTTTGATGCACAGAAATTTTCAGATAATAAGCATGTATTTTTTTATGGTACTAAGTTTATGGTACTGGTTATGCAATAATTGATAGCTAATACATAGTCTTAAATGTTTTAATATTTGTTTATTTGTTTAATGAGATAGTCTTCTGACTTCTCCAGTGGCTCCAAAAGGGCAAGTTTATGTTCTTATTCTGGCTGGTAGTCTTTGTCAGTGGTTACTTTTATTTTTCAGCTCATTGAAATCAGTTATAATTGTTGGAATGCCCCAAGTGTGGCGGCACTACAACAAGGTAGAGGGCAAAGCTGTCTTCTGTTGGTTGGCAGAATGGTAGCTTGGCCATCTGCCACCCGCTAATGCACTTCCAGGAAGCCTTCATCCTACCAGATCTCTCTATAACTTCCAAATTTCAGGAATAAGATGGTCAGTAAATAATTCCAAATATTTAGTAGATTTTTTGGAATTAATAAGCTTAAGAAAAATTCCATGGGGTCATTTTTTACTTTCTGCAAATGTCAAGAATTTCTAGGGAGGAAGCTTCATCTGTCACATTTACATCCTAGCTTCAAGACTTTTTTCCTGGTGCTCAAGCTTCTCATCAGTTCAAGAAGGTAAAAGTCATGCAGATATGTTTCCTTCCAACAGTACCCAAAAATTAAAGTCTCACTTTTGATCTCAGAAGCCATTTGATGCAGACAGACAGCTAGAAAGGGCATGTCCTAGAGGGCTAACGCTCTCTTTCTTAATGCAATCTGTTTTCATTAATACATTGGCCATAAGTAATTCGTGTCTAATTTCCTGATAGTGAAGTAGGACACTAACAAGGCTCCACAATCAAGTCCTAAAAAGGCCTGCCACCTTCAGAGCTATGGAGTCTATAGGAGAACTTGAGTATTTATGGGGTTTTTCTGAAGAGTCCTTAGTGGCTTGGAGTAGAATTATGGGATTCTTACGAGAAATGCCAACAGTACTGTTCTAAAAATGGATGTCAACACTTCATCTTCATGACAGGTTATCATACACGATGGTGTCCCAGTAGGCTGACAGACCAATGCATTGCAGTGCAGATACACCAGGGTCCTAAGTTCCAGCTTTGCCATGGAGTTTGCAACGCTGAGTGAAAATGCTGAAGTGCTAGTGGTGAGAAGGAAATGGTAGATCCAAGCTTTCTGTACAAGGGCCCATTGGGTTGGTTAATTATCTCTGGGTTAGAGGCATCCCTTCCCCAGCATGGGCCACTGTAGCTGATGCAGAAGATTTGTACTGGATGTGGCCCAATGCTGACACAGGATCAGACCTAGGTAAGAGCCTGTTCTGTGACAGAAGGAGACCTCCACATAAATGGTATCCTGAAGTAACCATCACTGGGTAGTCATCAGCGGTGTGGTTGGAGCTGTTGTCTTTATCTTCAGCAGTCTGAAGTCCCAGAATGAGGGATTCAGGCTAGGTGTCTGGAACGGGTGGAGGGAGAGTAAGAACCAGGACGTTAACTGGGAAGATGCTGCTCCTTGCAGAGTAGCTACAGTTGACTCCAAAACTGAAGATACTTTCATGAGTGATAGAACCATGGCTCCAAGTTTTCACATCCCTAGCTGCAACCAGCTCATTTTCATTTACTGCCTGATCTGTGGTGATCTGTCTGTGGAACCACAGGCAGTAAATGGAAACCAGAACAGGGCATGTTTTGCCACCATGGAGCTAAAGAGGAGTAGTCAGCTGCATTCAAGTTAACTTCCTATCAAAATCCTCATTGGTAAAATAGCTTCCATCTTAAGAACAAAAATGTCAATCTTATTTTTCTACAGACTCTTCTCTCCCCAAGTTTCTGATTCATATTTCTGTACCTTCTTATAGACAAACAACTCAAAAGTTGTTGTTTTTTTTTCCATTTTAATTTTCATCCTGAGCTTTCTGTGCCCTCTATTTACAACCTTTTCTCTTCAATTGGATTTTATCCTTACCATTCTATCAAAACAACTTTTCTCAAGGTCAACAATGACCTTCATCTTTCCAATCCAGATGTACTGAGAATTCTCACCTTACTCTCGCATTCAGCAATTCTTCTTTGAAACACATTCTTCACTTCACTTCTAGATAACAAATATGTAGCACATGGCCTATTCTTCTTAATCATTCTTGCCCAATCTTTTTCTTCCCATCTTTAACTGTTGGAATTTGCCAGAGTTTAGCACTTTATACACTCGTCATTTACATTAATGTCTTGGTAGTCATTTCTAGTTCCAAGGTTTTAAAGTTCCATCAATATAATGATGACTCCCATATTTTAATTCCATCCCATATTCTTATCTAAATTCTAGATTTGTATGTACAATTGCCTATTTGATATATCCATTTTGGTGTCTAATAAGCATCTTAAATTCAAAATATTCAAAACCAAGCTTTCACTTCCCCCCACCTAAGCTGCTTCTTCTCTGGTATTTTTCTTCTCAGTAAGTGATGGCACAGTTTACCTACTTGCTAAACAAATAAATCCAAGGATCTTTCTTGCCTCTCTTTTATAGCCACTTTATCAGATATTGCTGTTTGTTCTACCTTCAAATCATATCTGATATCCACCAAATTCTCACCAACTACACTCTACTTTTCTGGCTTTGTGTCCCTGTATGTGATCTTGAACTTGCCCCTGCAAATATCTACAACCTCATTTCCCAATGCTTCCAATCTCACTCACTCTTCTCTTGCCACACTAATGATCACCAGGCTATTCTAACAGTGCTATTACTTGTTTCTTCTTCAGGGCCTTTGGGATTGCTTGGTTTTTTGAATATGATACTCTTCCCCATATATTGTATAATTGGTAGAGTTCAGTCCCTTGTTTCATTTGTGTCTCTTCTCACATATCATATCTATATAATGGTCCTTCCTCCACCTTCTTTCTTCACTCTCTATACTTTTATTAAGCTTCATTTCTATCCATAGCATTTTATAATATATATTATATTATAATTATATTACATTTTTGTTTATTTACTGTTTTTCTCCCCTACTATATTAAAATATGTAATTCAAAAGGGCATATTATTCACAAGGTCAGAGTACTTTTTAATTGTATCTGTAGTTCAGAAATGAGTTAGCATCTCATTGCATATCTATTAAGTGAACAAAAAAATATTGAGCATCACAGTAGGAATATATGTAGTTCATTAAAACATTGTTTTTGAATAATCATTATCCCTATATATAGGCTTTACAAATACCTAGCGTAAAAATATGAAAATCAACTGTTGAAAGTGTGAATAAATTGAATGGTAAGAATAATTTTTTAATATAATAACTTAGCCAAATACAGATAATTCTTTTTTAAATTTTATAAAAATATAATTTGATAAAAGTTACTGTTTATGCTTTTCTTATAATTTCCATCAAATCAAATCCTTTAGGCATAAATTCTTGAAGATAAACATATTTCCAGATGCTTTTTACCTTTTCGCTTTCTATAAATACATCATTTAATTGAATGGTCAATGATAACTCATCAATAACTATACCTAATATACAAAAGCAAAAGAGAAAATTAATTATAATGGAATCAATATGCACTCCATATCTTATTTTTCTTGCCACCTAAATTAAATGTGAATTATATTTTCTTTAAAGTTTCATGTTTAGTACTTTTTAGTACTTTCATTTATATTTAATTTGACAGAATTTGTTGTTAGCATCTCTAAAATGTATAGGCCACATGGTGCGTGTGTTAATGCCTCCTGTTTAGAATCATAACAATTTATTATTTATTAAATGTGTATTGTGCTTTGTATATTATAAACTCCCTAAGGGCAAAACAATCTGTTCTAATAATCACAAATTCTTGATTACTAAATTCTAGTCCCTATAGAAATGTTTTCTTCTAGAAATACAGTTTGTGCACTTTTGCTCAAAAGGACTTCACATGTATTTTCTCATTTAATTCTAAAAAAACCTATGAGAAGGGCCCGATATTGCCAGAGGTCAAGTGTTACAGTCACTCCCAAAAGAGCTATGTGAATGTGTTAGTGGGGCTCTGGAGTTTCCATTATCTCATAATCTTAAAAACAAGAACAACAACAAAACAAATAATAATTAAAAATAATAATAATGGTTCCCATACTATCTTAGTCAGTTTGGACTGCTGTAACAAAGTAACACAGACTAGGTGACTAAACAGCAGATATTTGTTTTCTAACAGTTCTGGAGACTAGAAGTTCAAGATCAAGGTGTTGTCAGAGTTGGTTTGTGGTTTGTTGGTTTGTTGCGCATGGAAAGAAAGAAAGAGCTCTGGTATCCATTATTCCTCTTATGAGGACACCAGTCCTATTAGGGCCTCCATCCTGTTACTTCATTTAACTTAAGTATCTCTGCAAAGGCCCTATCTCCAAATATTGTGACACTGAGGGTCAGTGCTTCAATATATAAATGGAGGGGCACATAATTCCATCAATAACATAGACTAGAACAATTTAAAAATTCTTCAAAGGAATCTAAGCATCCTTGATTCTTTTCTAAAACAAAATTCAGGTCAGCAATAGACAACTAGCAAGTTCATCTCTGCTAACTGGCCTTATTCAAAGGAAAACTAAACATATCTTTGTGAAAGGAGGTAGTTTTGCAACTTTGTTTAAATTTTATTTTATTTAAATTAAATTAATAAACATATAATGTAGTTTCAGAGGTAGAGTTCGGTGATTCATCAGTTGCAATGCTCATTACCCAATGCTCATTACATCACGTGCCCTCCTTAATGCCCATCACCCAGCAACTTGAAGCAAGACTCCCACTGAAGTTAGGCTCCTACCCTCGTCCAGAAACTGGGAGTTAGGGGCTTTATCATCCTTGGTGATTGCATTTCAGAGAGATGGTTTTCAGGTTCTTTTTTTTTTTTCTCCAAGTTTTTATTTAAATTATAGTTAGTTGGGGCGCCTGGGTGACTCAGTTGGTTAAGCGTCTGCCTTTGGCTCAGGTCATGGTCTCAGGGTGGAACCCCATATCAGTTTCTCCGCTCAGTGGGGAGTCTCCTTCTCCCTCTTACTCTCCCTCTGTGCTCTCTCTCTCTCGAATAAATAAATAAAATGTTAAAAAAATAAATAAATTCCAGTTAGTTAACATACAGTGTAGTATTAGTTTCAGGTGTACAATTTAGTGATTTATAACTTACAACAATCAGTGCTTATCAAAACAAGTGCCCTCCTTAACACCCATTACCCATTTATTTTTTTATTTTTTTAAGATTTTATTTATTTATTTATTTATTTGAGATAGAGAGACAGAGATAGCACGAGTGGGGAGGAGCGGGAGAACCAGACTCCCCACTGAGCAGGGAGCCCCACGTGGGGCCTGATCCCAGGATCCTGGGATCATGACTTGAGTGGAAGGCAGACATTTAACTGACTGAGCCACCCAGGCGCCCCACCCATCGCCCATTTAACACATCCGCCCGTTCACCTCCCCGCCAGCAACCTTCTCTATAGTTAAGAGTCTGTTTCCTGGTTTGCCTCTCTTCTTTTTTCCTATGTAAATCTGTTTTGTTTCTTAAATTGCACATATGAGTGAAATCATATGGTATTTGTCTTTCTCTGACTGACTTACTTTGCTTAACATAATACTTTCTAGTTCCTTTCACATCGTGGTGGGGGAATTCTGCCAAACATTTAAAGAAGAGTTAATATCTGTTCTTTTCAAACTATTCCAAAAAGTAGCAATGGAAGGAAAACTTCCAAATTCATTCTACGAGGCCAGCATTACCCTGATTGCAAAACCAGACAGACTCCACTAAAACAGAGAACTACAGGCCAATATCCCTGATGAACATGGATGCAAAAATTCTCAACAACATACTAGCAAACTGAATCTAACAACACATTAAAAGACTCATCCACCACGATCAAGTGGAATTTATTCCTGGGCTACAAGGGTGGTTCAATATTCACAAATCAATCAATGTGATACACCACACTAATAAAAGAAAAGAACCATATGATCCTTTCACTAGGTTTTCAGGTTCCTGAGAAAGATATTCCTGGGTAGTAAAACTGGCAAGAGGCTTTTAAAAGTATTTACATCTCGAGAAAGAATTCACAGTTATAAGTTATCTAAAAAAGTTATCTTAAAAATGTGAGGTAAGAGCCTAGAGTTAAGAAGAAGACTATCAAAATGGTATAAAGTTGGAAAAGGACCCCAAGCTATAGAAGGGAACTCAGCTAACACCTTGATTGAAGTCTTGTCACACCCTAAGCAGCATGAAGAGCATGACGTAATTGCTCAAAACAAACAAACAGTAGAGAAAGAAAAGAAAAGAAAGGGAAAAAAAGAAAAGAAAAGAAAAGAAACTCCTTAGCTATGGAACAATACTTTAAGTAATTATTATTCTGAACTACAACTCTGGAAGTGTAGCTTTAAGATTAGAACAAAAAGGGTAATATTACAGTAAATCATAAACTCACTCATTTGATCTCCATTTCACCTTAAAATCTACAATTCCTTGAACTTTGAGGATGGAAAATAAAGTACCCACTATTGGCTTAGAATTTATTGATTAATACAATTATCTAAAGCTACTAGAATATCAAGGAGAGCATCTATTTACTAAGTCATCATATGTAATTCTTCAAATATAAACAATCACTATATATTTACATAAAACATTCTATTTATGTTAATGCCATCCTTTAAAAATGTTTGTTACTATTCTTTGTGCTTATACTATTTGCGATTAGTGCTGGTAACACTAAATTTGAATTATAACATGAAAAAATATATGGTTACTTACAGAAGTGGATTTTTAAAAATATGTTCTGAAGTGACTGGAGATTATTTAAATTAATAAAGAAAGCAGATGAATTAAAAGTTTTGTTTGGTAGTTTATATTATCAACTGATTTCAATATCAAAATTAAATATGCAAGAACACATAAAATAAGATTACACCTGTGACATCTTCCAACTAATGTCAATCATAAAATACATATTTTCAGCATGAAATATTTCAAGCTTTCAACCAGCATGTTCTGATGATTACCTGTTAGATAACTATGTGTTACCACTTTACCACATTAAGGTTATCACCTTCCATGCTGGCTAAATCCTAAGAGAAAAATGAGAAAATGCTGGAAAAATAATTAGAAAGAGAAATATTCTCCTACTCTTCTATTTGATAGTTGCCTGAGATATGTTGAAGAGCATATGTTATCAGCTACCAGTAATTGGAATTTGGGGACTGCTTTACAGTTAGCAATGATCATCACAGCAACAATTTCCAATTTTCATCACCCACAAATTTATTTCTCTATCTAGAAACAGCAATTCTTAAAGGAAGAATATTTCTGAGGAGTCAGTATCTTTTAAATTTTAAAGTTAGCCAGATTGATAAATGCTGTATATAGACTAAATCTAATTTTTCTTAATTTCCTCTTGCATGACTGGAGTATTTTGAGTAATTTTATTATGAGTATTATCAGGAAAAAGAATATGGAATTGAGGAAAAAACAAAACCAAAATAGGACATTCTCTAGAAAAATCTAGGTAATATCACTGAAGGGACAAACTCTTCTAGAAGATGCAAATATTTTAGCTAGGGTAACAATAATACACGTTAAACCAAAAATTAAAAGCAAGGGAAATGGCCATTCATCACAGCAGTCATGATATGTCAGGAATTGTAAGCAGACTGATATAGGGTGAAGTTTGGGCCATGTTCATCAGGCCAGAATTGAGTTTGTCAACTGTCAAAATGGCTGGGGTTGAAGTAGTTGCGTAGTAAAACCAAGCCCAACTTAATAACTTTTATATGTCTTTTTTCCTACTTTAATGACATAACATTTTTTTTTTTTTCTGGTATTCCACTAGGGAAGTTTGCAGGGAATCAATCTGACTATTGTATAAAGGCTCAGATAACTTTAGTAAGAAAGTCGTTTTTAAAGAAGTTGAGTGAAGCCCAAAGCACTGGTACTCCTCCATCAAATTATAACACAGAACAAAAAGCAGCCCAAACAGAATCTGGTAACTCATGTATTTCACACATATTTAACACTGTAATGAAATATGCATGGCAGTCATATTATGCCACTTCAACAATCTGTTATGCCTAGATGATATTGCTCAATATAGGTCAGATTGCTTCTAGGCTATTGCAGATACAAGGTCATTTTTGTCATGAATGACTGAATCAATTTGGCAAGATATTATTAAAATTAAGATATTAATTTTTGGAGGCCATTTTTTTGTAGTAACTCTTTGCAGTATTATTTGGAAATATTTAATTCTGCTGTAGAGGGCAAAAACAAAACAAACAAAACAGAAAGTGACATTAAATTCCTAAAAATGCTAATTATAGATATTAAATGATCTAATAGCTTGTGATATATAGGTAGAAATCATAAGATATATGAAATACAGAGACTAAGTCAGAAACTTAGAAGACTCATTAAAGATAGAATAAATGGGATATATGATTAAAAGGATAGAACAAACAAGAATGTTACAGATAGATGGAAAGCAATGGAAAGACCTCATCATACACCAGGAAGTAACCTGGTGTTACTTCCAGATTAGTAGCTCTTTCATCCCTAAATTGCATGTCCCTGCCCCAACTAGTGACAACTGGTATGATGTGATTCTGGCCTCATAAGTGTTATTCTCCATAAACAGTTAAAAAGTATGAATGTTCATCAGGCTGTCCAGAGAGATACAACTGCGGCAAGGAGTTGGCCCTGAGTTGAATATGTGATTGCTCTGTGTGTTTTCTGTCTGCCAAACTCTTCTGTTCATCCATAACTCTGATATTGTACACATTTGATCACAGGGGAAGCCTGAGATGGTGGAGAGAAAGAGAGACGGAATATTAGAACATTGGTTAACACGGGAGTAAGGTAGAGTGTTCTTTCTACCCACTTTCACCCTGTGCTAAGTGTTAGCCAACCCCTCATGTCTACTTTGTGGCTTGCTGTGTCATAAAGTAGTATAATAAACCTCATGATCTCTGCATTCTTATTTGGCTTATAACCCTGTTTCTCAGATAATCTGCTTGGTAGTGTTCTGGGAGGCTACTGCTATATCAAGGTAACTTTCCAAATGACACTTTGGTTGCCCACCTGAGTAAAAGGAGCTCTAACAGGAATGTCATTTTAATCTTTTAGACTTTTGAAACAAACTTCTCCTTCAAATATTCAGTATCTATTTAGCAAGGAAAATTGAAAATGGAATTGCCATTTGGGTAGTGAACCTTTATAGGTAGACTGGTATATTTACGGCTGATTGGACTGCTTTTCTTAAAATGCCACAGGAAATAAGAATTGTCACACGTGGAAATATCTTGGAAGATAAAGCTATTATTAGTATACCCTACAAGGTCAGGATGGGTAGCACTGTATAATTTTTTTATTGGGATAACACTGCCTATCTGAATATTGAATGTAATGCCTGTCAGTCACCATGGCATATTATAATTAGACATGTTTATTTTTTTTTAAAAGGAATAGATATAGAGAATGTGGCTATTGTGACATTTTCTAAAAAGTAGAGGTGGAAGGAGAAAAATATAATTTTATGTTTCCCATGAATCCAGCTTTAGATTTCCTCACAATCAAGATTTAAACAAAGAAAACTGAAATACCCCATACTATTTTTTGATATGAATATAAGTTTAAACAATTTAATCCCATTAACTTAAGCAATGATAAAATCATGGTGACCTTTGAAGCTAGATATAAAATTAACTCCTGACGTCATTATAAAATTATGATTGATTGAGCTCATGAACTACAAAAAGAAAAATGTAATCTATTGCATAATAATTGGGAAAACCTAGGGTGGTTTGTAAATTGTGACCAAAGTAATGTGCCAGGTTACTTCAAAGTCTACCAAGAATTTCAGAATGGCATGTAGAAATACCTAAAGGCATTTTATATATTATATAAAATACCTAAAAACATTTATATATTCTATCAATATAATAAAATGGAATAAAAGTGACTTGTATTATATGTAATCTCTGCTTAATGATTCGTCATAGGTGAAAACCATTTCTTTTAAAACAGTAAAACTCAAGTTAACCTTACATATGTGTTACTCTACATAATGTAGAGGGCAAATTACTCACCTAAATGTCACCGGTTGTTCTGTTATTCTTCCAAATGTTTCCTACGCTACCTCTGCTTATTATACAAAGAGATGCTTGATACTTTCCTTACTGTGTTCTTGAAAATCAGGAAATTCTGGGCAAAATTGCTCTATTAGGACTTGCCGTTGCTATGATATGTAGAGCTCTCAAGAGTGTGTATTTTCACATATTTATACAGTATTTTACAATCAAATGAAGGAGTCTCAAGATGTCCAGAGTCTTTTGTGTTAAATTGAAATTCCCTGTCATCTCACCACAAAAAGGGAGAAATTTAAGGCGATTGTGGGTATACAGCTGAGTACCAAAGCTGTGATCTTGGGGAAGGGGCGGGCTGCAGGATGTGGGACCAGTTTTATCTCTTTGGCAGATGTTGCGGTACACTTGGGGATGAATCAGTGCTTCCTACCACTTCTTCCTGTTTGGAAGTTAGGTGTGAAGCATGGCAAGTAAAAGTAGCTCTTTTCATCTGTCCACTGCTGTTTGGGTGGGAATAGCACACTTTATGAGGAGGAACTATCTTAAAGTTGCACTTACCAAAGGGACTTTATACCTAAATAACCTTAGTCCAATATGGCAACTTTTAACAAACGATGTTAGTTCATAAGATGGTGATTTCTCAGAATACAAGATCCTCTTGGAGGTGGTGGGCCATAACCAGTCACAATATCTGCTACACCAGAATTAATTCTCCCACACTTTCTCCCAGGTGATCGAATCACCTCCAGAGATGAAGGAGTTTTAAACTCCTAAATACCAAAACAGCAACAACCACAAGGAAAAGAATAAAAAGAAAAAAAAAAAAAAAAAAAAAAGATGTGATTATGCTCTCTATCCAGGATAATAAATATGCTTTTATAATTTAGTACTTACTTAATAAATAATAGAAAATACTTAGAATGGTTTACAATCAACTTCCCACCCCACTCCTCCCCAAAAGAAAAACCCAAAATGGAAAGACCTGATAAAAAAAGGTTTTATTAGCTTAAGGAAGAACATAATCTGAGAGGGATCTCTAAAGGAATTTACCCTTTTTCTAAAATACTTTGGATTATTATCCTTACATGTGTATACATGTGTATATAAAACAAAGAAAGAAATTCTACCCAGAAAAGAAAGATATGTTTCAGGAGTATAAACTGTAAATCAAGGTTAATTTCTGCCATTAATTAGAAGAAAATATGAACACACACACAAATTCAATTTTTTGCAATGGCTATGGTATTAAATTTATAAGTAAGCCATTGACTATTCTTAATTTATTATGCATATTCTTATATATTATCAGAAGACATGTGATCTATGTTTGCTTGCATATAGCATTTAAGAAATCAGTATAATCTTATGTGATTAGTCAATATATAACTGTTGATAAAAATGATCTCAACAATGCATTTTTATTTTACTTACAAGAAGAGTAATGGAAATTCAAATGAATTATGGCAAGGATGGATCTTCATTTAATGAGGAAAACCTTGAGGTTATTTACCTTATTTCCAGAGTCGTTTAATTTTTAACACAACTTTTAGGTATTCTTTAGGCATGTAGGCATAATTTTAATGAAAACAAATTCTGTACAAAGGTGAATTTTCTTAAAATTAGAAAAGAAATCATGACAAATTATTTTTTTTTTTTCAGAAAGACATAAATGTAGGACCACACATGGAAAGGACTCATGTGAGAGTGTCACCTTAAAGTTTAAACATCTTGGCAGTCAATCTGTAGCTCATAACCAGCAAGATTAAAAGGAACCTCAATCCTACAACCACAAGAAACTGCATTCTCCCAATGCCCTGAATGACTGGGAAATTAATTCTCCTCAAGAGTCTCTAGAAAAGAATGCAGTCCTAATTAAATCTTAATTTTAGCTCAGTGAGATTGGTGCAGAACACTGTACGATAATAATTTGTGTTGTTTCAAGCTATTTAGTTTATTGTAATTTGTTATGGCAGCAAGAGAAAATAAATATAAATGCCTAGGAAATTATATAAAACAAGTTAAAATTTGATGTGTGGTCAGTTCTTCTTAATAATATTAAATTAAAATGCTAAAGAATAAAACTACTGTTTAACAAAATTAAAATAAGTAAAACACACCTATAAAAATATGCATCAGAATTTGAACTGTTTTTCAATATATATATATACCATGCATTGTATTTTTTACAGATATTCATAAATCATTTTGTTCTCTTTGATGGAAAATAATTTTTTTTTTTTGTCATGGTCTTTGGAAAGAAAGCTTCCTTTTGTGTAGTCTCTTGTGTAAAACAAACTTAACCCTTGATGCAGAACCTCGAAAAGTGCAGTTTGTTTAAAAAAAATTGGGGGTAGATTATGCCACAAAGTTGTTCAACTTACTATATCAGCATAAAGTAGTAGGAGTCCTAAAAATAATCTTATCCTTAAATTTTTTTACAAAGGTAATAAAATGAAAATAAGTAAATTTATTAAATTTCATTCTTTTTGTTTTACTTAGACAAGGAAGAAAAGGAAGGAAGGAAAGTTTCTAATATGTTTTGAGCACTAATATATTTCATCCCCTTTAGTAGGGCTGTTAAAATGCCACCGAATTTGTCACAGTGTGTTCAGGTATGTGTTTTATGGAGAAAACAGAATCCGAATGTCCACATCACTTGCCAAGGTCACAGGCCTCATACTTGATGGCGGGGAAACAGTAAATGCAATCCATGTTGGTCTACCTGCTGACCCATTCTCAATCCCCCTAGTAATTTGATGGATTTTGGAGAAAATATGAAGGAACTTGAATAAAATTGAATAAATATTCAATGTAAGAACTTCTCAATTGCTCATAGAAATGGAAGAAAGAATAAGTCAGGGTAACTAAACTTTATATTTATTCACCAAATTTAATTTTCTACTAATAACTTCTATTCTGTTCTTCCTTGTATCCAAGGCACAGAAGGATTTTGGTTTAATCTGCCTGCCTAACAATTTACTCATAGAGGTGGAAGTGTTAATGAGAGTGAAATGGCCCAAAGGCAGACATCAGGAAACAGGAGAGAAAGAGGCAGGGGGGCCTGGGTAATATAACCAAAAAATCAGTCCCTTAAACATTCGAAATACAATGGTTTGTGACACTATCTGTATCTTGTCGCCTGAGCTAAAAAGAGAAATTGAAGTATGATTTATAGTTTTAAGCTTCATCAACTAGGGAGTCAAGTTAGACTTTCATGAATCACTTAAGCAAGAATATGTATCTTATGTATCTGCAGTTCTTTCTGGGCTTTTAGAGTCAAAAGCAGTCACTGCAAGGTCACCAACATCTGCAGTCCTTCCTTTCTTTCCTGCCTTCCCTCTTTCCTTCCTTTCTTCCTTCCTTTCACTTCCTCCCCTCCCCCCTTTCTCAGAGTGCACATTCAGGGGAAGTGCCTTGTTTCTTCCCCTCCCTTCCTCAATTCTATTTTTCTGTCTTTTCTTGTTCTCTCTCTATCTTAATTCTGGCCATTGGTTGAGGAACACCTGTATTTGTTTTTAGTTGTCTTAAGTCATGTGCATATTACAACCGAAACTGTTCTCCCTTACTTCTTATCATGAAATTGGCATTTCTGCCCTTTATAACTATAACTATTCACCCTCCCAATCTACCCTCAACCCTATTTAGCTAAACAGTAACAAGTTGTTTTGGGTAATGTCAGCCTAAATCTTTGCTATAATTTATAGATATGAGTGTAACACACATGTATACGTGCATGCAAACATGCACACTTACTTTTATTTATTTATTTATTTATTTGTCATTCCAACTCCTATTTCAAAGATCAATGTAGAACAAAAGCTTCTCCACCCTGTATTTTAAAAAGCTGTTCTTCCATGAGAGACAATGGACTCTGAAAAACAAACTGAGGGTTCTAGAGGGGAGGGGGTTGGGAGGATGGGTTAGCCTGGTGATGGGTATTGAGGAGGGCACGTTCTGCATGGAGCACTGGGTGTTATGCACAAACAATGAATCATGGAACACTATATCTAAAACTAATGATGTAATGTATGGGGATTAACATAACAATAAAAAAATTTTTAAAAAAAAGCTGTTCTTGGTTGGTAACCTCAGTTAGTGTAGTCATTGCCTTGGGCTATTTGTGATTGCCTTTCTTTCACAGTATGCCCTAATCTATCCTTCTGCTAGATTTATTAGTTTTCCTAGATCTTGAGCCAACCTATTAAATGACAGTATGCTATAATATGAATTTTATTTAATTGGAAAGAAAATATATTCTTGTCAAGCAAGCATATTTTATTTTTGAATTGAAAAATACTTCCTTGGACCAATTTACTAGGTGATTTAAATGATCAATTTCACCCTATTAACATTAGTTTTTTTATATTCCTGTTCTGTGCAGGGCACCATCAAAGCTGCAGTAACAAATTTATTATATTATGATGACAAATGATAGGACACATTGCTTTGATCATCAGATGAGGGCGTCTGTCATGTGAGAAAATACACTGATGCAATGGTAGCTCCACATTTGCTCCCAACCAGGCTATTTCAGAGGTCACAGAACAAAAAGGCTCACTGAGTGAATTAAGATACATGAATCACACAGGCTATTGAATTAACTTAAAAATGATAGCAAAAATGCAGGGGGAAGAGAAAGGTAACAAATAGTACGGTAACACACTGATAACAGGTGGTAGAAATGGCTTGCTACCTGGATCCTGGATCCTTGTTTCACCAGCCATGTTCGTATGTCCTGTCTTTCTCTCTCTTTTCTGTCTCCTCTCATGGTGAGATTGACAAAGGGGCTTAGCAGATAAAAGGTGCCTGCAACCAGTACACATTTTCTGTATGAGTGAGACACGGGGGCAAAAAATACCTGCTGATCAGCTATTGGTTTTGTAGGGCAAAGACATTTGGGGCCAGAATCAATATGGCCAGAATGGGGGTCACAAATGGAGAACACATACATGCTGAGTGTCTTGTGTAACTCATGTGTTTTGCTGTCATTATCATCCTCGTCTCCACATGTCCCATGTAACTGTATCATGAATATTTGTTACTTCTTGGTCTTTTCTCTGTCAATGTTCGGTACCTACATACTCTGCCTACATTATTGATGTCTAACACAACTCTCAAGCGTCTTGCTCCTATACTTAGTTTTATCTATTATCCTAGTATTTTTGCTTTTCTTAATTCATATATTTTTTATTAAATAAACTAATATTGGGATTCAATAGAGTTAACATATTAAAAATGTGTGTTTTTAATTTCATCCTCTACCTAAAATCTGTCTGAAATACTTTAGAAAACAAAAAAGCTGTGAATGTCCTTTATTTGCAGTCCTCTTGGTTGTCAGATGGGTTTGCCATGTAAAGTTTATCATTCATCAGTCTTCCATGTTGCTAAAACTCCCTCACCACCCTTAATTCCAGATATTTTTCTGTATTCCATATTTAGGTAGATTTGGCCTCAGGTACTGGCCACTATGTACCCCACTCCAGACAAAAATATTGCCATCTTATTGAAGGAGAGAAAGACCCTCCACTATCTTATTTGTTAGCAGTATTGCAATGGTGGCAAAGCAGAATGCTTTGTTCTCTCAGCCTATGTTTTGTTACTGTTATTCTTATTCCTTTCTTGTCTTAAATCATTACCTTATAAGAATATTTTCAACCCACCCCTATTGTGATGTTTGTATTTATCTGAATACCTCATGGGTAAAATGTTCTCAATTGAATGATCTAATTGTTAGATAAATATTTTATCATGCAAAACAAAGAACTATTAGATTTGAAAGGGAGTGCAGGTTTGGAATAAATGCATCTAGGCTCTCTCTTCAATTGTTGATAAACTCTATTGTGCATGACAAGATTTGGGGACTGAACTTAGGGTATGGTGTTTTCCTTTTTAATAAGAAGCAAGAGTAGAAATGTTATGGAACTGAAATCACTGAGAGTGAACCAAAAAGTTCCCTGATATTCTGTGTGTATATATAATAATATATTGGGTCTCCAATATTTGAAGACTAGTTCTATAATCTGTTCTTTATCAGTTGGCCCTTTTTCACTTTTTCTGTATTCTTATTTCTTTTCATTTACTTTATGTGTTCATATGATTGGAGAGTCCTCTTATATATTTATTCAAGAAGTATTTATTGTGATTCTACTATATGCTGGTTATCATTTTATAGCCTGGGTCTACTAAAAAGAATAAACACAAAGTATTTGCCTCCACAGATATTATATTCGAGTGGGAGATACTTATTAATAGATAGATGATAGATAGATAGATAGATGATAGATAGATGATGATGATGATAGATAGATAGATAGATGATAGATAGAAGATTAATCAACCTTTGGAGGTAACATTTGAGCAGACCTTAAGTGAATGAAACAATAAGCTTTGGGGTAGAGTACCAATCTCTTTTGCAGAGGCCCTGAGATGGGAGCATGTTTGGCCTATTCAGAAAACAAAGGATGCCAGCGTGGCTGGAAAACAGTGAAAAATGTCAAGACCACAAGGGAGTAGTCAAGAGAGTAAGCCTAGGGCAAGATCACAAAGCTTGTCATGGCAGCTTACAGACCATGGCAAGGTCTTTGGTGATATTGTGAATTTAAATGGAAGCCAGCAGAAGCTGTGAACAGGACAGTGACATAATTTGAATTATAGTTCTGAAGGCTTAGTCTAGCTGTTGTGTGGAGAACGGCCTTTGATAGAGCAAGAGTGGACTACTGATGAGGCTATTGTAGCTCAGTGAATGAAGGATAGCTGTTCCTTGGATTGGAAGTAGGATGTAGGGGTTGAGGTGATGAAGAGTGGTCAAAATTTTGAATGCATTTTGAAAATGGAGACAGTAAGATTTTCTACTTTTTGGATATAGGCTTAATATAGAGGAACTTAAGGTTTTTGTCCTAAACAACTGGGTATATGGTCTTGTCCTTTACTGAAATAGAACTATTAAAGGATGATCAAGTGTGAGTAGTAGGGGTGGGAAAGAGAGTTTCATCATTTTACTTTTGAGATGCCTAGTAGAGATACAAATGGAGATGTCAAGTAACATACAGATTCAACTCTAGAATTCAGGGAAGGGTCAGTATTGAAGATAGTAATTCTGGAAGAATTAACATATACATTGGCATTTAGAGTCTTGTGATTCTATGGCATCACTTGTAGAGTAAATCTAGACAGAGAAGAGAAGAAAGTCAAAGACTGAGTCTTAAGGCACTTCATACCTCAAAGTAGAGAATAAGAAGTATCAGCAAAGGAAGTTGAGAAATAGTTTCCAGTGAGGCAGAAGGAAAACCAGGTAAGTGTGGTATCTAAAAATCAAATAGATAGTATTTTAGTAGGACTTAAGGAGGTAGAAAGTAAGCAACTGTGTTCAGCGTAGCTTGAGACAGTGACTAAATTCAAGTGTTAGAATGAGACACGGATTTTGTATTGTGGAATGCACTGGTGACTCACAATAGCAGCATTAATGGGTTGAGGATAAAGAAAACACACCCCCTCCCTTCCCTAGCATTTTCTTTCCCATTTGGATTCTGAAAAAGTTGAGAACTAAAATAAAGGATATAGTGAATACAGAACCACAATAACATCTTTATTAATTCTGAAAGCTAAGGTGGACCATGTATCTTTATATCTTTCAGCCAGATGAGTGCTCTAACTGAATCTCAGAATCATACACAGACTAAGCCCCAGTTTGTTCTAGAAGGCCTTCCTCTGAAGGACCAGTGGAATGCAAAGTTCTTGCAGACCACTCTTCTTCAAGAAGAAAAATGGTAGTAATGCTAAGTGACTTACCAAATAAGATTAATCAGAACACCTCTCCTGAAGTGGAATAAAAAAGGCAGAGTGAGTCCAAAAATACTAGCAAATCACCTTTCAGAGGAAGGAAACATCAGGCATGAGAAACAATTCATTTACCCTTAACAATAATAGTAATATTCAATTCTTTGAGGGATTTTTTTTTCCTATAAAAATGAGCAAAAATGGAATCTGGCTAAAAAAGGAGAGGAGCTAAAGTTGTTTTTTGTTTCTTTAAGGTATGAAATATAATAACCAGTTTGTGTGATGTTCTGTTTTTCTTCTTACGGTGCACAAATCCATACTGTTTGGTTATAGATACATTAGTTTGTGAAGCACCTGCCTCCTCCACAAGAATGTTAGTTGCATGAGGGTAAGGATTTTGTTTTTATCTTTTGTGTAAGCACTAACCCTGTAAGTATGCCTGGCATGCATATATTAAGTACTTATTGAGTGTCTTAGTAATTTACTGAGTATGCTGTCATATCAATAATTTAATCTATTTGAAAGCCCGGGATAGTGTAATCAGCATTTGCTATAGAGACACATATCTCTAGCAGTGCACTAGAGACACATGGACTCTAGTCACAATTCTAACATTTATGTTATTTTGGGTAAACACTCTACCTGAGTTTCAGTCTTCTATTTTTCTTCTGAAAACTGAAGATAAATATAATTATTTTCTTTCTGACCTCAGAGGAGTACTTTAAAAATTCATATAATAAATGTGAGAACTCTCTGAAAAGATCAATTGTGGAATATTGTTCTTTCCCTCTGTCTGTGTGCACACAGAAAGGGTTGTGTTGATGTTACCCTTTTTTTTTTTTATGTTACCCATTTTTAATTAATCAGGCCAGCATTAAGTTCAACCATTATTTGCAAATAACTGGTTGGGGTGTAAGTGGGATTACATTATAAAATATATTTCTTAACAAGAAGACATCAACTTAGTCATGGCATGCTCTATGTTTTTCAGTTACCTCAGCTTTTAGAATTAATCTTCATTTAAGACATTTGATAATTACAATTTCAAGATGATACGAAGAGAATTCTTACTTTTCCATCTCAAAATCTGAATAATAACTGATAAATAAAGAAATTCCTGATCTGATGTATAAGCAGAGAAAACAATAGGCATCCATTATCATGGAGCAGGGTAGCATCCTATGAAAAGCGTTGCAAGTCAAAGTGTAATTGAAATTTCTGAATACCCAGGTCTTTGTCACAGGATTATATTTTTATTCTTATTACTCTCACCAGCAAGCAATACAGACTACAAATGTAATTCTAACTTCATTACTTTATAAAGTGATAGTTAAGTAGTCTAGACTCATTTCCTTACTTCCTATTAACCTTCTGCATTTGAATCCTGCCAAAAGACACCAGGAAACAAATTTCTCAAGCATTCTGTAACTTCCTATTGATTCTCTCCACTATCACTTTACCATCATTTCTGACTACAAATTGGTTGGTTTCAGAGGGGGTTAAGATAATGAGTCTGGATTAGAATAAAAATCCTGTGGACAAAAGTCTGTTTCTCTGAATTGTAATTGTGATAACACAGTTATAATTACTATTGCCCTACAAAAAAAAAAAAAAAAAAAAAACATAACATGGGTAAACAGGATTCAAACAGAAATGTTTTCTTTATATTACACATCCCTATAGTAAATAAATAAGTAAATAGCATTAACAAAAAAATCTGAGTGGAATAACAAACTTATAAGATGTGAGGGGTTAACCCATTTTCTTGCCAAAATATCTCAACTTATCTCTTGGAAGGAAATGTGTAGTGTCACAGCAAAGGATTTTCTGGTCAAAATAGCTAATGAATCATGAATACATAAAACAAAAATAAGCCATGACCTGAACTCATCACTGTATTTTCTCAAAGACTGTCAAAAAACACCTTTTTGGCATAAAGTGAAACACTTCTCAAGAAGCATAAGAACAGATTCTGGGGTATGGAAAGATCCACCCCCTCAAAGAACTGATGAAGTAAAGTGATCTTGCTTTTGCTTTTCCTATAGACTTTTCATGCCCTACCTTTATTCCTTTCTAGTATTTATCTTAAGGAATCTTGAATCCAGGAGTTCTTGACTCCAGGGCTTCTGGTTTGTCCTTTATTCTCTGACTGACCAGAGAGGCGCCAAAGTGCAGCGACTAGGATCATACATCCCAGCCCTAAAGAAAGCTAACTGTATGGCTTACTAGGTGACTTAATTTTCATATGCTTCCTTTCTGCATCTGTAAGATCAGGCTAATTATACTAACTTCTCAAAAGAAATTTGAGTACTAAATGGCATTAAATTAAATCATACTTACGAAGACTTTAGACAGTGCCCAGGAAAGTGTGTCCTATATAACAGAATACATAAAAAGATGCTGGTGTGCATATGGCAAATCTGAAAGTTTTCAAGGACTTTTTAAAATCCAGATCATGGGACGCCTGGGTGGCTCAGTCGTTAAGCGCCTGCCTTCTGCTCGGGTCATGGTCCCAGGCTCCTGGGATCGAGCCCCACATCAGGCACCCTGCTCGTCAGGAAGCCTGCTTCTCCCTCTCCCACTCCCCCTGCTTGTGTTCCCTCTCTCACTGTGTCTCTCTCTGTCAGATAAATAAAATCTTTAAAAAAATAAATAAATAAAATAAATAAATAAATAAAATCCAGATCATACCCCTTAGACAGCAAAGGATTTTCTACCTTATAGTTGTATTGCATCTGCCACTTTAGACAGTATAATAAAAAGAAGCATATATTGATGACATGGAGAAAAGCTTCTAAAATTAGGAAATATGTAAAAGAATAAAAATGTTGACTGATACAGTCTTTCATAAAAATAAAACTATTTGGCATGATCATCCAGTAAATGACAATATTGATTTTGATCACAGATTACGATGGCAAAGATTGCCTTTGAGATAAATTGTTTTTTGTTGTTCTCTTTCAGGAGAAGAAAGTAGCTCAATTTTAGTTGTTACAAATCTGTGTCCTTGTAGACAGGGCATAAATTCACTTTGTGAAAGAAATGGAAAGTCAAAGAATCAGAGACACTGAGAGACATGACTGATTTGCAAGGGGACCAGGTCCTCTACAGGAAAGACCTTAAACCACACATATAATATAGGTTCAGAAATCTGTTGGACTTTTCCAAGTGTCTGCTGTGGCCCAAGAGGTATACCACATGGGCTTAGCTTGTCCAGAGATCACTGCATTTGTGAGCAGCTATGAGCTCTGATAATGGTAGCACATCATTGCTGCTTAAGTGTTCAAGGCCAGTAAGTAATACCAGGAGGCATCTGTTGCATAATGCACTGAAGTACAACATCCTTGGGGACATTGGGCAGCAGTGTAGTCAGAATTTGAACATTCAGGAGTCTTCTGAATCTCTATCCTCCTAAACACTGGTGGCTATGAGCAATGACCAACAATAATTAATAGATTTATATATGCATTAGGGAGCATTAGAAGGAAGTTTAAGGTAAGTGATCTCTGAAAAAAAGAATGAAGGTCCTAAGCCAAGTAGGTGAAATCTTATAACACAGCATCATTTATACTCAGAGACTGGTTACCTTTTCTTTGGGGGAAAGTGGTAGGCATAATTCTAAGATGGCTGCATGATCATCATCTGGTTTACAAGTCCCCCTGAATATGGGTGAGACTGTGAATATGACATAATTCCCACTTGTGATAAGTTTATGTTTTATTGCAAAGGCAAAGTGTTTTGCAAATGTAACTAATATCCCAAATCTATTGTCTTTGAGTTATTCAACAAGAAGATTTTACTGGATAGGCTTCTCTTAATCAAGTAAATGTTTAAAAGGGACTTAGCCCCGGGGCGCCTGGGTAGCTCAGTCGTTAAGCCTCTGCCTTCGGCTCAGGTCATGGTCCCAGGGTCCTGGGATCGAGGCCCGCATCAGGCTCCCTGCTTGGCAGGAAGCCTGCTTCTCCCTCTCCCACTCCCCCTGCTTGTGTTCCCTCTCTCGCTGTGTCTCTCTCTGTCAAATAAATAAATAAAATCTTTAAAAAAAAAAAAAAAGAGGGACTTAGCCCTTCCTGAAGGGAGAGATTTGAAAAAGAGAAATTTTTCCATCCGGACTTGAAGAAGCAAATATTCATGTTGTGAACTGTCTATGGAGGGTGACACATGGCAATGACCTGAGGGTGATTAGCAGGAGCTAAGAATGGTCTTTAGCTGATGACCAGCAAGAAAACAGGGTCTTCATTCTACAGTGACAGAAATTGAATTTCTCCATCAACTTGAGGAAGCTAAAAAGCAGATCTCTTCCTCATCAAGCCTCCAGGTGAATCCTCATTGGCCAACACTTTGATTTCAGCCTCATGAGACTGAACAGAAGATCCAGCTAGCCAACTTTGGGTCCTAACCCACAGAGACTGTGAGATAATAAATGGGTGTAGTTTTAAGTTATTAAGCTTGTGATAATTTGTTATGTAGGAATAGAAGACTAATATAGGGAGTAGTAGATGCAGCCCTAAATCTCTACTGGAAAAGTAAATATACTAGTCTGTAGAGACCTGAGAAATTCACACAAAAGATAAGAAAAGGCCGTGTCATGCCTCAAATCATATTCGGGATAAAACTGATTCTCAAAACCTCCATTGCCACCACCTAGTCCAAACTATCATCACGCCTGGCCTAAATAACACAGTAATTTTTCCAGCCTTACACCTAGATGTACCCTTTCCCTTTTTGTAACATATTTTAACAAAGTGGTGAAATTGATCACATTAAAATAGAATAATATTCCTGTGCTCAAAATCCTCCAATGACGCCTCCTTCTCAAGTAAAATCTGAAGCATATAACACCTAAATGTCCTTTCATTTCATCTCCTGGTTAGTGGTCTCCCATTCGTGGATTCTAATACTGCCTGTGCACCTCTCCATTTCTCTTTTCTATTTTCCTCCAGAGAACTTTTCAGCATGTAAATTACCAGGCTTTTTTTTTTTTCATTTATTTTGGTTTTATCTCTTTCCCCATCACACCCCAACCCAACCCATTAGGATGTATGCACCACAGGAGCAAAGAAGTTAGTCTGTTTTGTTCACTAATATAGCCTTAAGTGTCTAGAATAGTGTGGGTGACAAAATTGACACTATCACTATTTGGTGAATGAATGGAAGTGAACATCCATTTTTCCAGGAAATATTCCTTTAGAGAGGAAACAGGACAGTGTCTGAAAAGGTAATTCTAGTAGTGTCTGCTTAGAGAACAAATGCTTATGTGGACATTTAGCATGTACAGATGGGGCATATTTTCCCTTAAATGTTAAGAATGGAATGTCTGCATTCCCTGTATGACAGGGAGGAGATATTTCAGGAAGACTAAACGGAGACATAGTTACCCTGTAGTTATTTGGGTGTGACTTTGTTCTTCCAGTGCTCATGGAAGGCCCTAGTACGCTATTCCAGAATTTGGTTCCGATTTGAATGTGAGTCACTTGCTAACCCTATCAAACTCACTCATTTGCTAATAACTGGAGGAGGAAATGTATTTCATGGTCATACTGTACAATAACAAGTACCAGGGGGCTATTTTGAGTGATAATTTGCTCCAATTCTGTGAAATACCTAAAGACGATATAAAGGAAGAAATTAATGGAATCACAATGATTAAGGACTATATACCCAATATGTCGATTTACATTCAGATCATCATCTCTGTATTCTTCAAATTATGCAGATGGCAGACCATAGACCATTGTTCCGCAATGCGGAAGAGAGATCAGTGCTGGCCAGAGACTGATAGACTGCTGCGTCAGACGCATGCTGCTCTGAACAGAGCCACTATTGTAACAAGGATCTTTTTGGTTTAAAGTAACAAATCTCCTCTTTTAAAAAAAATAATAGATTGGGGGCGCCTGGGTGGCTCAGACGGTTAACTGTCTGCCTTCGGCTCGGGTCATGATCCTGGGGTCCTGGGATCGAGCCCCGCATTGGGCTCCCTGCTCAGTGGAGAGCCTGCTTCTTCCTCTCCCTCTGCCTCTGCCTGACGCTCCCCCTGCTTGTGCTCTCTCTCTCTCTGTCAAATAAAAAATAAAAAATAAAAATAATAGATTCAGATTGTAATTTTTTGATTTTGTCAAATCCATGAAGAAGAATCATTATATGTTAAATACACAGGTCGGATGATGTAGGACAGTAACCTGTGTTATTGAATAGACACCCAGCTGGGGGCCACAATCAGATGCAGCAGCTACTCTTGTCTTGAAATGCACTGCAGACTCCAATTAAAATGGAAATGAGTGTATCATAAATATTTTGACAAATATGTCAAATTGCTGCTCAGTGATGTTTGTTTTATATTTAAAGGACTGTCAGTGTTCCTTATTTATTATAATTCCTTTTGTTGTTTAAGTCAGAATGATTCTAAGTCAATACACCTGAGGAGGGAAAGTGTGAATTTACCTAACGGGGAATTTCTGCATCTGGGTCCATATTTCATTAGGTCTATGTTAGTCATAGATACTTTCATAGACCTATGATACGTATCAGACTTTACAGTTCAAATCAGTGCTGAATAAAGTCCTTCATTAGCTACTCAGTAAAAACAATTCTGTTGTTTGAGGGTGATTACAAAACAAGAAGTCTTGTATTTAGGTCACATTTGGTGTGTATTGCATTTTATTTTATATACATACAAACACAATACCTTACAGGTATTCCAGAAAAAAATATGAAAACGGTGTTCAAATAATTAAATCCAATGAAATGTAGCCAAACTTAAAAATTGAAATGTAGCCAAATTTAGAAGTTATTATAAATACAGTTTCTAATACCCGGAGAAGATTCCATAGAGCTTGAGTCTATTTTGCATGACTTTCCTTAAAGTACATCATGAGGAAAAAGGATATAGACTAAGAACAAAATTTTCTCTTTTTGCTACCACTCTTCATCATTTTAAGGAACACCACTTATAAATGTCAAGTTATCTGAACTAGAAAAAATCCATAAATGGGTTTTTAAATGTATAGCACCTTTTTTGTGTACTCTTTGAAATTTATTGGAATTACAGTTTCATAGAAATGGTCTCACAAATTTCAAAGCCTTAAGCTTTCCTTGTTGAGATGTTATTAGTAGTGTTAATCGAATGATAGAAAGGAGACTATAATGTATTATAACAATTCTGATTATAAATCTCTTATGGAACTTAAAAGGTTATTTTCTACCTATAGCTATTGTCTTCATCAGCAAAATTAATATGAATGAAATGAGAACTTTAGGATTTTAGTGTACCTTTTCTATAATTGAAGCATAAACTAAAATGTAATCACATCCATTAATCTCAGAGTTTTGGACTGCTGGAATTTAAAAACAATTTTTTACACTTTTGATTGAGTAATCTGAGTGCTTATTGAGTATTTAGAAGGGATTAATGAAAAGTCAGCATGTGAAAAACTGAACTAACCTTTCACTAATTAGTTTTCTTAACCTCTACGACATCCACAAAGAGAATAAATGCAAAATACATGACAGATGCCTTCTTTTTCATTGCATAAAGCTTGATTTATGTATTTTTCTTTAAACTTTTTTCTATTTTCACACAATCCATCACAATAAAGAATAACTTATAAATATACAAATTAATCATAAGTAGCTCTTATTAGGCCTAAAATAGGCAAAATCCCATGTTGTTAGTTTGATAACTAGACTGAAAATTCTAAGTTTATAGTAACTATCAAGGGCAAAGTAAACTAAAGTATCTCCTAAGACTTTTATCAAGTAGGAGGAATTCGAGAGTATTTTATAAAATTGTGGTACATTGTACCCGGAGAGAACCATGACTCCATTTTAATCACCATTGTGGAGAAATCTAAAAATAATGCTTTTCAGATGTTATTTTTTCAAAAACTTTTATTTATTTTTTCATGAGAGACAGAGACAGAGAGAGAGGGAGGAAGGCAGAGGCAAAGAGGGAAGCAGGCTCCTGGCAGAGCAGGGAGCCTGATGCCGGACTCAATCCCAGGACCCTGGGATCACGACCTGAGCCCAAGGCAGACACTTAACCAACTGAGCCACCCAGGTGCCCTCAAATGTTATGTTTTTAGACTACTAGTAATTCATGTGTTTTTCCTGTGTAGTTGATTCAAGTTTTCTACCATTCTCTAGGATACACATACACACACACTCACACATATAAAATTATATCCAATAACACAAAACCCAAGTGAAAGTGAGAGAACTGGTAGCCTTCAGACCCTCAGAGAGGAATTTGAGGATCATTTACTTTATTTTCTAACTTGCTGTTAGCTCTTCCTTGTGAATCCAAAATTATACACAGATCTAACCAATCCTAAGAGAAATGCATAGAAGAGATCCCATTTCCTGTGTTTTTTTTTCTTCAACAACATCTCATTCTTAAAACTTTTATACCCTGCTATCTTCATATCTTCACGTATTTTCAATCTTAGGTATCCTTAGGTTCTTTCCAGAACTTTATCATGATTAATCACTCTCACCCATCTTTAAATTTTCTCTTCTTTTAGGATCCTAAAAATATTTCTATACTGCACATTGAACTATTGTAAATTTTGTATATATCAGTCTTTTATGTTGGACTAAAGTTTCTAACAGTTGTTCATGGTTCAGTTTCTGGAAAATACTAAAAACCCATTAAATGTCTCTTGAATTCTTTACAATCATTATATAAAAGGTAATTATTCAGTTTTCCTCAAATATCTCATGCATTCTATAGGCGTCATTTCCTTTAATACCCAAATAAAATTACTAGTGTTCACATTCTGGAATTTTCCTCCCCTTAATATTTCTGAGCAAATGCAGTGTGAAGTTATTAGTGGGGTGGTAAGTATTTAAAATACTGCCTTTTTCAATCACTACTTCAAACTTCTGATACACCCCTAAAAATTGTTTCCTTCTTACTACTCATCCCCTAAAGCCTAATAAAAGCAATGCTTGCATTTCTGCCTTTATTCACCAACTTATAAATAATGCAGTGTTTTATTTTTTTTTAAAGATTTTATTTATTTATTTGAGAGAAAGAGAATGAGAGAGAGCACATGAGACGGGGGAGGGTCAGAGGGAGAAGCAGACTCCCCGCCGAGCAGGGAGCCCGATGCGGGACTCGATCCAGGGACTCCAGGATCATGACCTGAGCCGCAGGCACTCGCTTAACCAACTGAGCCCCCCAGGTGCCCCAATAATGTAGTGTTTTAAAGGAAAACTAATTTTACTAAAGTTTTGTGGATAATGGAGGGTGATAAAACTCAGAATAGTATCCAACTTAAAATCCAACATTAAACATCAAGGAATATACATTTCTGAATTATTTCCTGCACAGCAAAAGTACTTACTGGTGGACTCAAAATTACTGGGGTTTCTTCCTTTATGGACACCCTCTTTTATCTTCTGGAAAAAGTCCAATATTTTTGTTAATCTATGTGACAGAAGAATTGTTCTTTTCTTCATTTCCTCATCTTAATGCCAAATTTACAATTAAGGAGTTTTTTGAAGCAAATATGCTAATGTGGAACCCAGCTGGCCATGTGGCAGAAACTATAAGCAGCATTTAAACTAGGGAGTGAAGTTGTCTTGCTTCCTAAATTTGACCCTCCTTATTAACCTAGAGCCAGGCCATTAAAACTGCAAGTATGCATAACCATAGCATCAAACACTTTGACTAGTACTCTGCCCAGTTATGGAGAATTATGGGAATCATTGTGTTTTTCAGAAGATTCCAATTAAAATAGACCAGAATTGATAGAATAAGGAATACTTATGCAACTCCTACATGAGAGCCTTTGGTCTTTAAGGGAGCCTTTAACCAACCAATCTTCATTCAAAGACAGTGAAAATATAATTTCCTTCATCTCCATTTTGAATTCATTCTTTTTTTTTTTTAATGGGTTTATTCTTGTAGGTTCTCTTTTTTTCTTTTTTTTTTAAAGATTTTATTTATTTATTTGAGAGAGAGAATGAGATAGACAGAGAGAGAGCATGAGAGGGGGGAGGGTCAGAGAGAGAAGCAGACTCCCTGCTGAGGTCAGGGAGCCAGATGTGGGACTCAATCCTGAGACTCCAGGATCATGACCTGATCCAAAGGCAGTTGCTTAACCAGTTGAGCCACCCAGGTGCCCCATTTTGAACTCATCCTTTAGTGCATTTGCCCTCCAGTGACTTGTCCATCACGACCTGGTTAGGATGAGTTACTTTTTTTTTTTTTTTAAATTTTTTTATTGTTATGTTAATCCCCATACATTACATCATTAGTTTTAGATATAGTGTTCCATGATTCATTGTTTGTGCATAACACCCAGTGCTCCATGCAGAATGTGCCCTCCTCAATACCCATCACCAGGCTAACCCATCCTCCCAACCCCCTCCCCTCTAGAACCCTCAGTTTGTTTTTCAGAGTCCATCGTCTCTCATGGTTCTTCTCCCCCTCCGATTTCCCCCCCTTCATTCTTCCCCTCCTGCTACATTCTTCTTCTTCTTTTTTTCTTTCTTAACATATATTGCATTATTTGTTTCCGAGGTACAGATCTGAGATTCAACAGTCTTGCACAATTCACAGCGCTTACCAGAACACATACCCTCCCCAGTGTCCATCACCCAGTCACCCCATCCCTCCCACCCCACCCCCCACTCCAGCAACCCTCAGTTTGTTTCCTGAGATTAAGAATTCCTCATATCAGTGAGGTCATATGATACATGTCTTTCTCTGTTTGACTTATTTCGCTCAGCATAATACCCTCCAGTTCCATCCACGTCGTTGCAAATGGCAAGATCTTATTCCTTTTGATGGCTGCATAATATTCCATTGTATATATATACCACATCTTCGTTATCCATTCATCTGTTGATGGACATCTTGGCTCTTTCCACAGTTTGGCTATTGTGGACATTGCTGCTATAGACATCGGGGTGCACGTAGCCTTTCGGGTCCCTACTTTTGTATCCTTGGGGTAAATACCCAGTAGTGCAATTGCTGGATCATATGGTAGCTCTATTTTCAACTTTTTGAGGAACCTCCATACTGTTTTCCAGAGTGGCTGCACCAGCTTGCATTCCCACCAACACTGTAGGAGGGTTCCCCTTTCTCCGCATCCCCGCCAACATCTGTCATTTCCTGACTTGTTAATTTTAGCCATTCTGACTGGTGTGAGGTGGTATCTCATTGAGGTTTTGATTTGGATTTCCCTGATGCCGAGCGATATTGAACACTTTTTCATGTGTCTGTTGGCCATTTGGATGTCTTCTTTGGAAAAATGTCTGTTCATGTCTTCTGCCCATTTCTTGATTGGATTCTTTGTTCTTTTGGTGTTGAGTTTGATGAGTTCTTTATAGATTTTGGATACTAGCCCTTTATCTGATATGTCATTTGCAAATATCTTCTCCCATTCTGTCAGTTGTCTTTTGGTTTTGTTGACTGTTTCCTTTGCTGTGCAAAAGCTTTTTATCTTGATGAAGTCCCAATAGTTCATTTTTGCCCTTGCTTCCCTTGCCTTTGGCGATGTTTCTAGGAAGAAGTTGCTGCGGCTGAGGTCGAAGAGGTTGCTGCCTGTGTTCTCCTTTAGGATTTTGATGGACTCCTGTCTCACATTGAGGTCTTTCAACCATTTGGAGTCTATTTTTGTGTGTGCTGTAAGGAAATGGTCCAGTTTCATTCTTCTGCATGTGGCTGTCCAATTTTCCCAACACCATTTGTTGAAGAGACTGTCTTTTTTCCATTGGACATTCTTTCCTGCTTTGTCAAAGATTAGTTGACCATAGAGTTGAGGGTCCATTTCTGGGCTCTCTATTCTGTTCCATTGATCTATGTGTCTGTTTTTGTGCCAGTACCATACTGTCTTGATGATGACAGCTTTGTAGTAGAGCTGGAAGTCTGGAATTGTGATGCCACCAGCTTTGCTTTTCTTTTTCAACATTCCTCTGGCTATGCGGGGTCTTTTCTGGTTCCATACAAATTTTAGGATTATTTGTTCCATTTCTTTGAAGAAAGTGGATGGTATTTTGATGGGGATTGCATTGAATGTGTAGATCGCTCTAGGTAGGATTGACATCTTCACAATATTTGTTCTTCCAATCCATGAACATGGAACGTTTTTCCATTTCTTTGTGTCTTCCTCAATTTCTTTCATGAGTATTTTATAGTTTTCTGAGTACAGATCCTTTGCCTCTTTGGTTAGATTTATTCCTAGGTATCTTATGGTTTTGCGTGCAATTGTAAATGGGATCGACTCCTTAATTTCTCTTTCTTCTGACTTGTTGTTGGTGTATAGGAATGCCACTGACTTCTGTGCATTGATTTTATATCCTGCCACTTTACTGAATTCCTGTATGAGTTCTAGCAGTTTTGGGGTGGAGTCTTTGGGATTTTCCACATAAAGTATCATATCATCTGCAAAGAGTGAGAGTTTGACTTCTTCTTTGCCAATTTGGATGCCTTTGATTTCTTTTTGTTGTCTGATTGCTGTGGCTAGGACTTCCAATACTATGTTGAATAGCAGTGGTGATAGAGGACATCCCTGCCGCGTTCCTGACCTTAGGGGGAAAGCTCTCAGTTTTTCCCCATTGAGAATGATATTCGCTGTAGGTTTTTCATAGATGGCTTTTATGATATTGAGGTATGTACCCTCTATCCCTATACTCTGAAGAGTTTTGATCAAGAAAGGATGCTGTACTTTGTCAAATGCTTTTTCTGCATCTATTGAGAGGATCATATGATTCTTGTTCTTTCTTTGGTTAATGTATTGTATCACGTTGATTGATTTGCGGATGTTGAACCAACCTTGCAGCCCAGGGATAAATCCCACTTGGTCGTGGTGAATAATCCTTTTAATGTACTGTTGGATCCTATTGGCTAGTATTTTGGTGAGAATTTTTGCATCCATGTTCATCAGGGATATTGGTCTGTAATTCTCCTTTTTGATGGGGTCTTTGTCTGGTTTTGGGATCAAGGTAATGCTGGCCTCATAAAATGAGTTTGGAAGTTTTCCTTCCATTTCTATTTTTTGGAACAGTTTCAGAAGGATAGGTATTAATTCTTCTTGAAATGTTTGGTAGAATTCCCCTGGGAAGCCATCTGGCCCTGGGCTTTTGTGTTTTGGGAGATTTTTGATGACTGCTTCTATTTCCTTAGTGATTATAGGTCTGTTCAGGTTTTCTATTTCTTCCTGGTTCAGTTTTGGTAGTTGATACATCTCTAGGAATGCATCCATTACTTCCAGGTTATCTAATTTGCTGGCATAGAGTTACTCATAATATGTTCTTATAATTGTTTGTATTTCTTTGGTGTTGGTTGTGATCTCTCCTCTTTCATTCATGATTTTGTTGATTTGGGTCATTTCTCTTTTCTTTTTGATAAGTCTGGCCAGGGGCTTATCAATCTTGTTAATTCTTTCAAAGAACCAGCTCCTAGTTTCGTTGATCTGTTCTACTGTTCTTTTGGTTTCTATTTCATTGATTTCTGCTCTGATCTTTATTATTTCTCTTCTCCTGCTGGGTTTAGGCTTTATTTGCTGTTCTTTCTCCAGCTCCTTTAGGTGTAGGGTTAGGTTGTGTACTTGAGACCTTTCTTGTTTCTTGAGAAAGGCTTGTATTGCTATATACTTTCCTCTTAGGACTGCCTTTGCTGTATCCCAAAGATTTTGAATAGTTGTGTTTTCATTTTCATTGGTTTCCATGAATTTTTTAAATTCTTCTTTAATTTCCTGGTTGACCCATTCATTCTTCAGTAGGATGCTCTTTAGCCTCCATGTATTTGAGTTCTTTCCGACTTTCCTCTTGTGATTGAGTTCTAGTTTCAAAGCATTGTGGTCTGAAAATAGGCAGGGGATGATCCCAATCTTCTGGTACCGGTTGAGACCTGATTTATGACCTAGGATGTGATCTATTCTGGAGAATGTTCCATGGGCACTAGAGAAGAATGTGTATTCCGTTGCTTTGGGATGGAATGTTCTGAATATGTCTGTGAAGTCCATTTGGTCCAGTGTGTCATTTAAAGTCTTTATTTCCTTGTTGATCTTTTGCTTAGACGATCTGTCCATTTCAGTGAGGGGGGTGTTAAAGTCCCCCACTATTATTGTATTGTTGTCGATGTGTTTCTTTGCTTTTGTTATCAACTGCCTTTTATAATTGGCTGCTCCCATGTTAGGGGCATAGATATTTACAATTGTTAGATCTTCTTGTTGGATAGACCCTTTAAGTAGGATATAGTGTCCTTCCTCATCTCTTATTACAGTCTTTGGTTTAAAATCTAATTTGTCTGATATAAGGATTGCCACCCCAGCTTTCTTTTGGTGTCCATTAGCATGGTAAATGGTTTTCCACCCCCTCACTTTCAATCTGGGGGTGTCTTTGGGTCTAAAATGAGTCTCTTGCAGACAGCATATCGATGGGTCTTGTTTTTTAATCCAATCTGATAGCCTGTGTCTTTTGATTGGGGCATTTAGCCCATTTACATTCAGGGTAACTATTGAAAGATAGGAATTTAGTGCCATTGTATTGCCTGTAAAGTGACTGTTACTGTATATTGTTTGTGTTCCTTTCTGGTCTATGTTGCTTTTAGGCTCTCTCTTTGCTTAGAGGACCCCTTTCAATATTTGTTGTAGGGCTGGTTTCGTGTTTGCAAATTCCTTTAGTTTTTGTTTGTCCTGGGAGCTTTTTATCTCTCCTTCAATTTTCAATGACAGCCTAGCTGGATATAGTATTCTTGGCTGCATATTTTTCTCATTTAGTGCTCTGAATATGTCCTGCCAGTCCTTTCTGGCCTGCCAGGTCTCTGTGGATAAGTCTGTTGCCAATCTAATGTTTCTACCATTGTAGGTTACAGATCTCTTCTCCCGAGCTGCTTTCAGGATTTTCTCTTTGTCTCTGAGACTCGTAAGTTTTACTATTAGATGTCGGGGTGTTGACCTATTTTTATTGATTTTGAGAGGGGTTCTCTGTGCTTCCTGGATTTTGATGCCTGTTTCCTTCCCCAAATTAGGGAAGTTCTCTGCTATAATTTGCTCCATTATACCTTCTGCCCCTCTCTCTCTTTCTTCTTCTTCTGGGATCCCAATTATTCTAATGTTGTTTTGTCTTATGGTATCGTTTATCTCTCGAATTCTGCCCTCGTGATCCAGTAGTTGTTTATCTCTCTTTTTCTCAGCTTCTTTATTTTCCATCATTTGGTCTTCTACACCACTGATTCTTTCTTCTGCCTCATTTATCCTAGCAGTTAGCGCCCCCATATTTGATTGCACCTCATTGATAGCCTTTTTGATTTCTACTTGGTTCGATTTTAGTTCTTTTACTTCTCCAGAAAGGGTTTCTCTAATAACTTCCATGTTTTTTTCAAGCCCAGCTAGTATCTTTAAAGTGATGATTCTGAACTCTAGATCTGACATCGTACTAATGTCCGTATTGAGTAGGTCCCTGGCAGTCGGTACTACCTCTTGTTCTTTTTGTTGAGGTGATTTTTTCCGTCTTGTCATTTTGTGCAGAGGAGAATAGATTAATGAGAGAACAAAATGCTAGCAGGGTAACAACGTCCCCAGAAAATATACTCTAAACAAATCAGAAAAGACCTGAAGCAGTGGGAAAAGAAAGGGAAAGAGAAAAAAAAGAAAAGGAAAGAAAAAAAGAAAAAGATAAAGATAAAAACAAACAAAAGCAGAACAAAACAAAACAAAACAAAAACAGAATGTGATCAAATATGATCAGGCTGGATTATAGATCAGTGCCACACACTAGATTTTGGGTGTATTTTGGTCTGTTAAAAGAAAGTCCCTCCCAAAATTTTAAAGAAAGAAAAACTTATATATGTACAAAAATAAGGGTTGATATGATGAAGGGATGGAATATGACTGTAAAGATGGAAATTATAAAAAAATTTAAAAAAGGATTTGATAAGTTGTTTGAAAAAAGAAAGAAGAGGATTAAAAAAAAAGAAAGAAAGAAAAAAGGGAGAGAATGTGATCAGGCAGGGGAGTAGAAAAAAACCATACACTAGAGATTTAGAGTATATTTTGATCTGTTAGAAGAAACTATCTCAAGATTTTAAAGAGAGAACAACTTATATATATATGCCAAAAATACGGGTAACTACTATGAAGGGATAGAATATGACTTTAAAAATGAAAAATAAAAATTTTTTTTTTTAAAAAAGGGATTGATAAGATGTTGGTTGAAAAAGGGAAAAAGAAAAATTCAAAAAAAAGAAAAAAGGAAAAAAGAAAAAAAGACAGTTAAAAAAAATAATTAACTTTGAAAGACTAAAGAATCATGGTAAAAAAGCCATGAATTCTATGTGCAGTATTCCCCTAGCGCTGGAGTTCTGCCGTTCTCATTGATCGGTAAACTTGGTCTTGGCTGGCTGTTCTCGCGGATCTTCTGGGGGAGGGGCCTGTTGCCGTGGTTCCCAAATGTCTTTGCCGGAGGCAGAATTGCCCCGCCCTTGCCGGTCCGGGCTAAGTAATCTGCTCGGGTTTGCTCTCCGGAGCTTTTGTTCCCTGCAAGCTTTCCGTACAGCTTTGGAGGCGGAGAGTGAAAATGGCGGCCTCCCAGTCTCCGCCCCGGCGGAGCCGAGAACTCGGGGCCCCACTCCTCAGTGCGCCCCCAGAGAAAAGCAGTCAGTCACTCCCGTCTCCCCGGTCTCCGGCCACACTCCGCGCTCACCCGGCCTGTGACCGCGCCTTTCTATCTGGC
>NW_022589712.1:56852562-56852934 GCF_004348235.1 Phoca vitulina | reverse complement strand
TCTGCCGTTCTCATTGATCGGTAAACTTGGTCTTGGCTGGCTGTTCTCGCGGATCTTCTGGGGGAGGGGCCTGTTGCCGTGGTTCCCAAATGTCTTTGCCGGAGGCAGAATTGCCCCGTCCTTGCCGGTCCGGGCTAAGTAATCTGCTCGGGTTTGCTCTCCGGAGCTTTTGTTCCCTGTAAGCTTTCCGTACAGCTTTGGAGGCGGAGAGTGAAAATGGCGGCCTCCCAGTCTCCGCCCCGGCGGAGCCGAGAACTCGGGGCCCCACTCCTCAGTGCGCCCCCAGAGAAAAGCAGTCAGTCACTCCCGTCTCCCCGGTCTCCGGCCACACTCCGCGCTCACCCGGCCTGTGACCGCGCCTTTCTATCTGGC
>NW_022589712.1:56740694-56847562 GCF_004348235.1 Phoca vitulina | reverse complement strand
ATTTTCAATGACAGCCTAGCTGGATATAGTATTCTTGGCTGCATATTTTTCTCATTTAGTGCTCTGAATATGTCCTGCCAGTCCTTTCTGGCCTGCCAGGTCTCTGTGGATAAGTCTGTTGCCAATCTAATGTTTCTACCATTGTAGGTTACAGATCTCTTCTCCCGAGCTGCTTTCAGGATTTTCTCTTTGTCTCTGAGACTCGTAAGTTTTACTATTAGATGTCGGGGTGTTGACCTATTTTTATTGATTTTGAGAGGGGTTCTCTGTGCTTCCTGGATTTTGATGCCTGTTTCCTTCCCCAAATTAGGGAAGTTCTCTGCTATAATTTGCTCCATTATACCTTCTGCCCCTCTCTCTCTTTCTTCTTCTTCTGGGATCCCAATTATTCTAATGTTGTTTTGTCTTATGGTATCGTTTATCTCTCGAATTCTGCCCTCGTGATCCAGTAGTTGTTTATCTCTCTTTTTCTCAGCTTCTTTATTTTCCATCATTTGGTCTTCTATCTCACTGATTCTTTCTTCTGCCTCATTTATCCTAGCAGTTAGCGCCCCCATATTTGATTGCACCTCATTGATAGCCTTTTTGATTTCTACTTGGTTCGATTTTAGTTCTTTTACTTCTCCAGAAAGGGTTTCTCTAATAACTTCCATGTTTTTTTCAAGCCCAGCTAGTATCTTTAAAGTGATGATTCTGAACTCTAGATCTGACATCGTACTAATGTCCGTATTGAGTAGGTTCCTGGCAGTCGGTACTACCTCTTGTTCTTTTTGTTGAGGTGATTTTTTCCGTCTTGTCATTTTGTGCAGAGGAGAATAGATTAATGAGAGAACAAAATGCTAGCAGGGTAACAACGTCCCCAGAAAATATACTCTAAACAAATCAGAAAAGACCTGAAGCAGTGGGAAAAGAAAGGGAAAGAGAGAAAAAAGAAAAGGAAAGAAAAAAAGAAAAAGATAAAAACAAACAAAAGCAGAACAAAACAAAACAAAACAAAAACAGAATGTGATCAAATATGATCAGGCTGGATTATAGATCAGTGCCACACACTAGATTTTGGGTGTATTTTGGTCTGTTAAAAGAAAGTCCCTCCCAAAATTTTAAAGAAAGAAAAACTTATATATGTACAAAAATAAGGGTTGATATGATGAAGGGATGGAATATGACTGTAAAGATGGAAATTATAAAAAATTTTAAAAAAGGATTTGATAAGTTGTTTGAAAAAAGAAAGAAGAGGATTAAAAAAAAAGAAAGAAAGAAAAAAGGGAGAGAATGTGATCAGGCAGGGGAGTAGAAAAAAACCATACACTAGAGATTTAGAGTATATTTTGATCTGTTAGAAGAAACTATCTCAAGATTTTAAAGAGAGAACAACTTATATATATATGCCAAAAATACGGGTAACTACTATGAAGGGATAGAATATGACTTTAAAAATGAAAAATAAAAATTTTTTTTTTTAAAAAAGGGATTGATAAGATGTTGGTTGAAAAAGGGAAAAAGAAAAATTCAAAAAAAAGAAAAAAGGAAAAAAGAAAAAAAGACAGTTAAAAAAAATAATTAACTTTGAAAGACTAAAGAATCATGGTAAAAAAGCCATGAATTCTATGTGCAGTATTCCCCTAGCGCTGGAGTTCTGCCGTTCTCATTGATCGGTAAACTTGGTCTTGGCTGGCTGTTCTCGCGGATCTTCTGGGGGAGGGGCCTGTTGCCGTGGTTCCCAAATGTCTTTGCCGGAGGCAGAATTGCCCCGTCCTTGCCGGTCCGGGCTAAGTAATCTGCTCGGGTTTGCTCTCCGGAGCTTTTGTTCCCTGCAAGCTTTCCGTACAGCTTTGGAGGCGGAGAGTGAAAATGGCGGCCTCCCAGTCTCCGCCCCGGCGGAGCCGAGAACTCGGGGCCCCACTCCTCAGTGCGCCCCCAGAGAAAAGCAGTCAGTCACTCCCGTCTCCCCGGTCTCCGGCCACACTCCGCGCTCACCCGGCCTGTGACCGCGCCTTTCTATCTGGCACCCGACCCCGGGTGGAGTCTCCAAACCCAGCAGATCCCCGCAGTGCGCTCCCGCACCTCTCCTCCCGGGGGAAGAAGGTGAGTCTCCCCGGATCTGCCGCTTGTTGGGTCCCTGCTGGAGGAGCAGTGGCCCAACTGTGCCGCGGATCACGGTTTATGGCAACCCCGAGCTGAGAGCCCGCGCCTGGGCTCCGTCTCTGCAGCCGGCTTCCCTGCTCCGATACCTGGGAGCTCTGCCGCACTCAGGCACCCCCGGTCTTTCTGTGACCCCGAGGGTCCTGAGACCACACTGTCCCACGAGGGTTCCACCCCCCACTTCGCCACCAGAGTGACGTCCCTCAGCGGAGCAGACTTCTAAAAGTTCCGATTTTGTGCTCCGCGGCTCTATCACTTGCCAGAAGCGGCCGACGGAGGCCCCTCCCCCGCCGTCTATCCTCCTGAATATCGCCTCGGATTCACTTCTCCGCACGTCCTACCTTCCAGAAAGTGGTCGCTTTTCTGTTCAGAGAGTTTTTGCTATTCTTTTCTTCGATCTCCTGTTGAGTTCGTAGGTTTTCAGAATGGTTTGATCCCTATCCAGATGAATTCCTGAGAGGAGAGGAAATCCAGGTCTCCTACTCCTCCGCCATCTTGCTCCGCCCCCCCTTTTTTTTTTTTTTTAAGTAAACTCTATGCCAATGTGGGGCTCAAACTCACAACCCTGAGATCAAAAGTCACATGCTCTACCAACTGAGCCAGCCAGGTACCTCTAGGATGAGTTACTTTAGTTTAGTATTCAGTTCAGTGTGCCTTTTGCATCTCACTATAACTCACATGGTCATCTGTTTCCCAGAAATAAAGGGAATTTTTCTGTGCAGCCCCCCTCCCTTTTCTTGTAAGTGGAAAACATCATTGTACAACACACTATTAAGGCTTTTTACTGAATGGTTATAGCGGCCACTACCAGTCAGTTCTCTCTTTCTCCTTACAGTGTTATCTCCTGCTTTTGAGAACTGCACTTATTATGGGAATACACACAGATATAGAAACATATAACAATGAGTCAAATAAAGGAAACGACATTCATGTATAAGAACTTATATGTTTACCCTATAAATATAAGAGTAAAAAAACAGTCAACATTGATAACAAGAGAAAATAAGCACATCTTTGAGTCATTATATTAATTATCAAGGGCTGCAATAACAAAATACCAGAAACTAGGTGACTGAAAATAATATAAATCATAGTTATGGTGGCTAGAACTTAAAATTCAAAACACTGACACAGCTGGTTACTTCTGGAGCCTCAGAGGCAGAATCTGCTCCATAATTCTCCCCTGGGCTTCTTGTAGTTGCCACTAAGCATTGGCATTCCTAGCTAGCTGCATCACTCCAATCTCTGTCTGTGTACTGTCACATGAAATTCATCCCTGTGTGCTACCTTAGTGTCACTGTTCAAATCCCCCTCTGTTTTCTAAGTCATTGGATTAGGGCCCACCCAAATTCAGAATGACATCATATTAACTTGATTACAAATGGAAAGTCCCTATTTCCAGAAAACATCACATTCATAAATAGACATCCTGAAGTCACAATTTTCTGAGTTTTACCTGTTTGATCTCTACCTGGTTCTCATAGTGAATATAGGAGAAAGAATCCCCTAGTGATTCCAGCAAGGGCAGTGGTAAAAGAACCATTCTGTAATATGCCAGAGCAGTCTCTGCTTCTTTGAGAAACTATTTAACGAGAGTATAACTGGCTGAGGTTTTATTACACCCAATATTCACCAAGATAAACCTCACTCTGAGAAAAAAATTATCAAATTTTGGAATAGAAATCATACAAAGTATATTCTTAGGTCACTATGGAATTAAATCACAATGAAATTCCATCAGTAATGAAATGGTATGTGAAAAATCTCAAAATATTTAAACATTAAACAAGACACTTTGAAATAATGGCTTATTTAATGGGTTAAAGAAATGTAAAGGCAAAGTTGTTTTTTTTTTTAAGATTTTCTTTATTTATTTGAGAAAGTGAACACAAGCTGGTGGGGGTGGGGGGGTTGGGCAGAAGTAGAGGGAGAAGTAGACTCCCCGCTGAGCCAATTGAACTACACAGGCACCCCAAAACAAAGTTTTTAAAAATCATTTTAAATTAAATGAAAATATAAATAATAAAAAATTATGTGATATAGTGAAAGTTGTGCTCAGAGAGAAATTTATAGCATTGAATGCATATTTAGAAAAGAAGAAAGTTCTAAAATCAATAATTTAACTTTCCATCTTAGGATACTAGAAAAATTAGACAAAATTTAATCCAAAGTAGCTAGAAGAATAAAAATAAAAATTAGATTAGAAGTCATTGAAATTGAAAACATGAAATCAATAGGAAAATTAACAAGGCAAAAATTGATTCTTTGAAATAATAATAAAGCTCATAAAGCTCTATTCGTGAAAAAAAGAGCATACACAAAATATTAATATCAGAAATGAAAAAGTGATGTTCATTACTGATCACATGCACATTAAGAGGAGAACAAAGAAATATTATGGACAATTCTTATACTTACAACTTTGATAATTTAGATGAAATGGGCCAATTTGTTGAAAGACACTACCTACCAAAAATCATACAAAGAGAAATAATCTGAATAGATCTTTATTTATGAAATGAATTTAAACAACAACTAAAAATCTTCCCAAAATGAAAGAACAAGACCCAGATAGATTAACCATAAATGAATGTTATCAAACATTTAAGGAGAAATGATACCAGTTCTCATCGTCTTCCAGAAAAATAGAAGCAGAAAGAACACTTCCTAACGTATTCTATGAGGCCAACATTAACCTAAAACCTAAACCATAGAAAGATGTCACAAAAAGGAAACGAAAGACTATAATATTACATAAACATAAATGTAAAAATCCTCACCAAAATATTAGCAAATAGAATCTAATAATGCCTAATAGAATTATACACCACAGTTATTGGGATTTATTACAGGTATGCAAGGCAGTTTCAACATTTGAAAATCAGTTAATATAATTCACACTGACAGGGTAAAGAAAAAAATCACATTTTCATATGAATAAATACAAAAAAAAAAAGCATTTGGCATATTCACCACCCACTTATGATACAAACTCTCAGCAAACTAGGAGTACAGAGGAATTTCCTCAATTTGATAAAGAAAATCTACAAAAAAATCTATAGCTAACATCATATTGATGGTAAGGAACTAGATGCCTTCTCCCTAAAACTGATAGCAAGGTAAGGATGTTCCTCTTATCACTCTCATTCAACTTCATACTGGGAAGTCTTAGCTAATATGATAAGACAAATAAAGGAAATAAAAGGTATACAGATTGAGAAGGTAGAAACTAAAGCTGTCTTTGTTCACAAAAGACGTGATTGTTTATGTAGGAAATCCGAAGAATCAATAAAAAAAACTCCTTGAATTTAAAAAGTGACTATAGCAAGATGCAAGACACAGGTTAATATACAAAAAAAAAAAAAAAAATTGTTTTACTCAATGAACATTTGGAATTTGAAATTAAAAACAATGCAATGTACATTACCAGCAAAAAAATGAAATATTTAGGTGTAAATATACCCATTGTAACCTATGTACAAGACCCGTATGAGAACTATAACACTCTGGTGAAAGGAACTGAAGAAGATCTAAGTAAATAGAGAGATATTCCACGTTCATACTGAGTGAGAACTCAATTTTGCCAAAATGTTAGTTCTTCCCAACTTGATCTATAGATTCAACATACTCCCAGTCAAAATGCCAGGAAGTTATTTTGTGCATATCAGCCTGATTACAAAGTTTGTATGGAAAAGCAAAAGACTCACAATAGTAGACACAATACTGAAAAAGAAATTCAGAGGACTGAGACAACCTACTTCAAGACTTACTATAAAGTTACAGTCATAAAGACTGTGGTATTGGTGAAAGAATAGACGAGTAAAACAGAATAGAGAGCCCAGATACAGACCCAAACAAATATAGTCAACTGAGTATATTTCAAATATACAGTTGAGCACCTGGATATGCACCACCACAGTGACTCCTAGACACAAGTGGCAACTGAAATCTATAAAACAGTCTCGGGAACTTAAGGCCCATGACATCTACCAATTACTCCTCCACTATGCTGAAATCACTAATTGATAAAAATGCTACTATTTAAGCAGTTTTGTGTAAGTAATTTTATTTTTTTTTTTTTATTTTTATTTTTTAAAGATTTTATTTATTTATTTGAGAGAGAGAGAATGAGAGAGACAGCACATGAGAGGGGGGAGGGTCAGAGGGAGAAGCAGACTCCCTGCCGAGCAGGGAGCCCGATGCGGGACTCGATCCAGGGACTCCAGGATCATGACCTGAGCCGAAGGCAGTCGCTTAACCAACTGAGCCACCCAGGCGCCCTTGTGTAAGTAATTTTAGTTAGAGGGAAAAAAGCAGAAGATGAGGAATACTTGGATCTACAAAATACACATATGGTAAAAAGTTTCCACGCTTATCAAATGATTAACTTCCCCCATCCCCGATAAGTTTTTTTATAGTTAAAATGGGTCATTTCTTTACTTTTCTAGCTTATTTTAAAAAATGATTTCACATAAGAATGTAGAATGTTTTTTGAGGTCCCATATAAAATTTGAGTCCATTTTGTTAAATCAGGATCCATTTACTCAAGATTACACTGTCTTTAGAATACAGAATATTACCATCCTGTCCTACTTTATCTTTTAAAACCAAGACACATAGTAAAATGAATATAGTCCCTTTTCTCCACAGATAGCATGTAATGAAATAAGAAAATATATCATACTGGCAAAAAACAGCTCAATTACAGAGCATTTTTCAACTAAAAAATTGCAAGACATTTACCTTATTACTTAATAGCATAGTATTATACAGCTGCCCTTAAAATAAGTGATTGGCATAATGTTACATAGATTAATGCTGCCCGACTATAAAAATAAAAACCTTCTTTTTTTTAAGATTTTAATTATTTATTTGAGAGAGAGAGGGAGAGAGAGTGTGTACAAGCAGGGGGGGAGGGGCAGAGGGGGAGGGAGAAGCAGACTCCCTGCTGAGCAGAGAGCCCAACGTGGGGCCCCATCCCAGGACCCCAAGATCATGTCCTGAGCCAAAGGCAGATACTTAACTGATTGAGCCACCCAAATACCCCAAAATAAAAACCTTCTTAAGTAAAACTGCAAATTTTTGGTGACTTTGCTTATCAGCTATTAATTGATTCAGCATTTGGACTATGCTATATGCCAGGAAATCTGTTGGGCCTGGGGTAAAAATATAAACAAGATGTCTTTGCCATGGGTACTTGGTAGTGTTATAGTGGAAAGAAAAGCATCAAACATAATTATAATAATTCCAATAATATACAAAATATTACCAGTTTCCAATTTTGTCTGAGCGACAATTGTACTATCATGTGTCCCATAAGCATGTCATGAACAGAAAATAATATTCCATAAAATGAGAAAAACTTACAAATATCTAGGAACATAACATATGTGTTTAGTGTGGCTGAAGCACCAAGTTTAAGAGGGATGACAGCAGTGAATGAAGCTGAAGGTGTAAATTGAGGCTAGATTTTAAGGGTATTTATACCTGGCTACCACTGAGTCATTCCAGTAAGACTCAGGTACCCCAGGAAATGAAACATAAAAAAATAGCGGCTATGTACATATAACCTCTGAAAATTCAATAAGCTGTATTTATAGAACATTTGAGGAAAATTCTTAAGATGTTACCCATACAACTAAACATATGAGCGATATTTTTACATCAAAATAATACCAGAGTTCAAAAGAATCATACTTAGATGCTCTGTGTCCATTAAAAATTCTTTTTTTTTTTTTCCCAACTATTTTGGAACTTTTTGTTTGCTCACTTGTTTTTAGTAACTATCTCCAGAATTTACTAAGGCATATTATGCACCACCACCCTTGAATATAGTGGCCTGCTGCCTCCTTACAAAAATGAAATCTATAATCTAATAGTTAAAATATTGACTCTACTAAGATAGTCAGAAGAGGATGCTATAATTTTTATAGCTAATTTTACCAAAAAGGGGGAGTAATAGGATTATCATTGTAAAAAGTGTAAGATCCCTGCCTATTCCTAATACAAAAATCAGAGAACCAGTTATGACATTAATGACTGTAATGATATGTTTATTTAGTAATATGTGAAATGTGTGTTTAGTAATAAAAATAAGACAGCAATTCCTTCTTTCACATTCAAAGCTATAAATTTAATTCAGTGATCTAATGCTTCAAAGAAACAAAAGATATCTAAAAAACAGACAAACCTATTTCACATACATTTTCTTTCACTTTTTTCAAGAAGTTTTATTTTGAAATAGTTACAGAATCACAAAATGTTGCAAAAAATATAGAGATAGATGCTTCATGTACCTTCAACAGTTATCACCAATATAACATTTTCATAACTATGGTACAATATCATACCCAGAAAAATACCATTTGTACTATCTACAAAATGTATTCAAATTTTCCCAGTTTTATGTGTACTCATTTGTGTGGGGTGTGTATGTGTGTATGTGTGTGTGTGTGTGTGTGTGCATGTATCTAGTTCTAAACAATTTCATACCACAGTCAAGATTCAGAGCTGTTCCATCACCATAAGGCTTCCCATGCTACCCTTGGGGCACCTGGGTGACTCAGTCAGTTAAGCACCAGACTCTTGATTTCGGCTGAGGTCATGATCTCAGGGTCTTGAGATCGAGCCCCAGGCTGGGCATGAAGCCTAATTAAGATTCTTTCTCTCTCTCTCCCTCTGCCCTTCCCCCCCAAGGAAAAAAAGAAAAAGGCTTCCCATGCTACCCTTTATAGCCACTCATATACAATTCCATCCCTAATCCCTGGCAACCACTTATCTGTTCTCCACCACTATATCTTGTTATTTCAAGAAGGAATTCTTAATCTCAGGAAACAAACTGAGGGTTGCTGGAGTGGTGGGGGGTGGGAGGGATGGGGTGGCTGGGTGATAGACATTGGGGAGGGTATGTGCTATGGTGAGCGCTGTGAACTGTGTAAGACTGTTGAATCACAGATCTGTACCTCTGAAACAAATAATACATTATATGTTAAAAAAAGAAGATAGTAGAAAGGGAAAAATGAAGGGGGGGAATCAGAGGGGGAGACAAACCATGAAAGACTATGAACTCTGAGAAACAAACTGAGGGTTCTAGAGGGGAGGGGGGTGGGGGTATGGGTTAGCCTGGTGATGGGTATTAAAGAGGCCACGTACTGAATGGAGCGCTGGGTGTTATGTACAAACAATGAATCATGGAACACTACATCAAAAACTAATGATGTAATGTATGGTGATTAACATAGCAATAAAAAATATTATTATATAAATTGAATGATGGAGTATGTAACCTTGGGACATTAATCACAGTTATTTTCAATTTCCTATCTAATAATTCCACAACTTTTGTCATATCTAGCTGAGTGTCTCATTCTGATGCTTGCCTCACCTCTATATTGTTTTGTTTGTTTGTAGCATGCCTTAGAATTTTTCTGAAAGTCGGTCATGATATATTGGGTAATGAGAACTTTAATGTGATGTTTATGTTGAATTCTGCTATGTTTAATAATTTGTTATTGCTAAAAGGGCCAGAGGTTCAGATTTCTCTAATGTCCTTGTTTTCATATCCCTTGTTGTCTCTGGATTTCTCTAATAACTCCTCTTTAGATAGAATCTGCATCTTGTCACTCTTTCCAATGTAATCCATTCTTATTATACTAGAGCCCTCTTGGCATGGTCATTCGGTGTGAGGGTAAGGGAATGTTCTAGAATCTGATGATTAAATCTCAGCTTTTCCCCTTTAGGGGAGACAGGAAGACTAGACAGGGCTGGAAGAGGGTAGATGCCTTTCCCCCTGTGTGGAACAATGTTCTGGTAGTCTTCTTTCCCTGGAGAATAAGCCTTTTATAAAAAATGCTCTGGGGATATTTCACAAAGACTACTTCTCCCCTTCCTCCATTATTGGCTCTTTGTTGTGAGAATCTGGTCGAGTTCCTGAAGGTAAAACTTATGAAAGTGTGGGCCCCCACTAAGAATGTCTTTGAGCTTCATCTAGGTTGTTGCATATATCAGTAATTTGTACCTATTTCTGGCTACATAGTATTCCATAGTATGGGTGTCCCACTCATTATTTAATCATTCACTTGTTGCAGGATATTTGGGTTATTTTTTTATATGGGACATTATGAAGAAAGCTGCTATGAACATTTTTTGTGTAAGTTTTTGTGTGAATATAATAGTTTCCATTTCTCTGGGATAAATGCCCAAGAGTACAATATCTGGGTTGAATGGTAATTGTATGTTTAGTTTTGTTAAGAAAGTACCAAATTGGGGCACCTGGGTGGCTCAGTCATTAAGTGTCTGCCTTTGGCTCAGGTTGATCCCAGGGTCCTGGGATCGAGCCCTGCATCGGGCTTCCTGCTCAGTGGAAAGCCTGCTTCTCCCTCTCCCACTCCCCCTGCTTGTGCTCTCTCTCTCTCACTGTCTCTCTCTCTCTCTCAAATAAATAAATAAAATCTTTAAGAAAAAAAAGAAAGAAAATACCAAATTGTTTTTCAGAGTGGCTGTGCTATTTTACATTCCTACCAGCAATATATAAGTGATTCAGTCTCCTTGTAACCTCACCATTATTTTATATAAAAATACTGCTGCATGTATTAAAAATAAATTATTTTAATTTATAGTTATGCCTAATAATACTAGGTTTATTCAAAATAGTTCACACTTGAAAATTAGTATTATTATTATTAATAATATAATTTCTAATGTTTATTAGTTGGTTTTAATATAAAAATTATCATAAAATCCTATACTTAAATTCTCTGTTCTGAATTTTTTGTATTTCACATACATTTTAGGAATTTCTATAATGCAGTTCAAAATATAAGACACCATGTTAGTTAAGTTTATTTATGAAAAACACTTAGGGGGCGCCTGAGTGGATCAGTCAGTCAAGCATGGGACTCTTGGTTTCAACTCAGGTCATGATCTCAGGATGGTGAAATCATGCCCCAGGTTGGATCTCAGTTCTCAGAAAGGGTAGCTTGAGATTTTTTTCCTCCTCCCTCTCCCCTTCTCCCTCCCCATCTGCTCCCCCCTCCCCCCCACTCCTGCTTTCTCTCTCTCTCAAATGGATGTATAAATCTTAAAAAAAGAAAACTTTTCCCTCCCTCCTTCTCTTCCCCAGCATGTCACTATTTACATCAGTGTTTATTTGCCTAAGCTCCATCATCAAAGATTTCTCTTAGGTTTCAATTACTCTATTAATCTAATCTATGTTAATCGTTGTTGATATATTAATTTAGCATGTAAACGCACAGTAAATCAATTGTTCTGTTTAAGTAATATGATAATCCCCAATAATAACTCTGATAATGCGTATTGCAGGGAAATAGAACTTCGTATCTGCAAACTTAGGTTAACTTATTCCTCACAGGACCTCCCTTGTAAATGAATTTTATTGAAACTGCAGTAAATCAATAAAAGCAAAAACCTACTTTAAAATTATATGGAAAACTAAGAGAATAAACATTTACTACATTATTGTACATTTTTTAGAATCTGTATGTAAAGAAATCCTATATGAGTCAGTGGGAACAGATTAGGCTCTAGAGATATACAACATATACCTGTCAATCAGCAGATACAAAATTAATATATAAGCGATTATTTAGTTTCTCTAATTATAGATGAATATTCACACTTGTGTAATACTGATACATTTTTATGTAGCTAAAATGGCTTACTTATTTTCTGTGTATCTTATAAAACCTAGATAAAAATCTTATTTTGGAGATAAATTATAAAAAAGTAAAACTAAATACAAGAATAGAAAAATACAGGAAATCTAATTAGATTTAAAAGAACACCTTCTCAGGGCGCCTGGGTGGCTCAGTTGGTTAAGTGTCTGCCTTAGGCTCAGGTCATGATCCTGGTGTCCCAGGATCACGGGATGAAGCCCCACATCTGGCTCCCTGCTCTGTGGGAAGTCTGCTTCTCCCTCTGCCCCTCCCCCCACTCATTCTCTGTCTTTCTCTCTCTCTCTCAAATAAATAAATAAAATCTTTAATAAAATAAAACAGAGCACCTTCTCTTACTGTTTTAATAATACAGTTCAATTTAGAAAATAAAAGGTTAAATACCACCTTTCCCATATGCCTTATTTGAATTTCTAAAGTGCAATGACAAGGACACTGAATTTGAAGAAGACCTCTGGCTTCTTTATTTAGAAGAAGACTGGCTTATTTATTTTTTTCCACTGATTGTGTGGCCCTTAAACATAGATACTATGCTAGTTTTGGCTCCATATCCCCGAATCTGTCTCTTCCACCCTTAACTGACTTTTTGTGTCTCTCTTACAAGGAGACAGAGAAAAGTAAACAGTGTAATGAATGTTGCAAGAGCAGTAATGTTGGTGGTTTAGATATTATGGCTGAGGCAAAGTGAGATCGCTATTTGGAATGACAAAGAGATTTTGACTGAGCAAATGAGAGAGAGTGGAGCAACTTACCAAAATGTCGTATCTGCAGTGTGAATGCGATTCTTATTAAGGGGATTAGTGTCACTGCATAGGTTTTTTTTACAGCCAGCCAAATATTTATTTTAATTTCACCTGCAGGATTAATGATTTTACTTATTGTTCAGGTGAATCGTCAAATTCCAGGCCATTGCAATGTGTTTATTGTATGGTGTTTATGTAATAGAAATTTATAAGATGTTCATGATACCAACCACACAAAAGTGGCATCATTACTGCTTGCCCTATATCAAGAACCTAGTAAATATATTCTCAGATAAAACATTTCTTTGGCAAACTTAGATGTTAAAATTCAAATTTAGAAGTAAATCAATATTCAGAGGAGTTACAATAGAAAATAATAGAGCTAACAAGGCCAGTGAAAGTAGTAAAAGTGTTGAAAAAATTCTCTTGAGAATTGTGGAATAATGCCTATATTTTAAATGGGTGATATTGAGAGTAATAAAGCACAGAATATGTAGGAAATAAGGAGAAGTGAAAAGAGAATGCTGTTTTGAACATGAACAGATTGCTCCTACAGGCATTTATGCGGAAAGCCTTTTCCAACAGCTCTCAAATACTCACCCACACTTTACAGTTCAGTGAACTCAGTTTGAACAATAGATCTATACCATGACCTGAAGCTGAAAATACTGTAAACCACCCCCCCAAAAAAATTTTAACTATGCTTCTTTAAATTCATGTTAATGAATATTTGTGTTTCAAATAGGTCTTCATAAAATAAAAGTGTTAGCATACCAATTAGAATATTTATTAATGATAAATTGAATGTAAGAAATGTCTAAGATGCTTAAGAGAAAGTCTTTGCTATAGAGATTTGCCCCTTCATAAAAGCAAATATTTTAGAGTCAGTTCCCAGCATGAGATTTATTGGGTTTAGTGGTTTTCATTAAATTAAATCCTAAAAGGCTGAAATTAAATATCTTCCAAAACTACTCAAACCTAGCAGTGTACCAGGCATTAGGTGGACCGAGGATTCCTCAGGTCAGAATTTGCTGTTCCGTGGCGGGATCAGAAAAGCATGAAGCAGGATGTAACAAGGGAAACACAGTGGTAAAGGTAACTATGTTTTCTTCTCTAGCATAGCTACCATACTTTTCAGTTATTAAAGAAAAAAATATATATAATAGATATGCATGCATGCATATATGTATGTATATTACAGATGAGGTAAAAAATAGAATACCTAGGATTTTTTTTTTTTCCTGAAACAATATAGGAGGGGCAGTGCCTGGCTGGCTCCCTCAAAAAATCATGTGACTCTTGATCTCAGGGTCATAAGTTGGAACCCAACATATGGTGCAGGATTCCTTAAAAAAATAAACTTTGAAACAATATAGGAAAGTTGAGGACTTAATATTCTTTTACCAACTCTTCTCATATAATACAACCTACAACAATGTTCTAATGAATCACATCATTCCTATTACTCAAACTTCAAATCAATACCAGGTACATTCCTGTAGTGCTAAAGCTAAAATTTAATAAAATACCTTGGCTTATATTTCTTGAATAATGACAGGTAAGGAAGTCTTCTTTGAAATAGGAGAAATAAGATAATTCTGAAAAGATTAATTTAAAAAATCATAAAAGTTTCCCACAAGGACAGTAGTTTGTAAGGGAGAAAAAAAGAAATACAAAAATGTTCATGTGCCCATATATTTACTTCGAAATTTCTTACCTGCTATTAGCTCCTTTGTTATAAGAGAAAAACAAAGTTTATAAGTTATCAAGAAAATATTAACCCATTTCACATGAACAACAACAACAGCAAAAAAAATAGGTGATATAGTTTTACCAGTGCAAAGATTTTTGAAAGTAAAAAATGTTCTTTAATCTTCATTTTATATTATACTGTGAATGTAAAAATGCTCTTATTCTATTTCCTTTGCTTCTGAATGATCTTATTATTTGAAATATTTATATTTACAGTAAATTTCTTGCATTTGACAGACAATGGACACTTTCATACAATGCTGCAAGTATTTTAATCCAAAGATACTTTTTTAAGCTGCCAATTAATTATAAACAACACTGAACCAGGCACAATAAAGAAAGTATATCAACTACATCAGGATAGTGGTTGTCAGCATTAGGACATTTTGTTAGCTTGTGTTTGGAGGAAAAATTCCTTTGGTATTATGAAATTACAGAATTTTACAAAAATATTTTATGTGCATAAAATATAAAAGTCAGTTTCATTTTTTAATTCTCTGTCACATTTTCACTTGTATCTATAGCAGTAACATGTTATAAAGTTTGTTTAGTGTGTATTTGTCTATTGAGTCTTTAAAGATTTAGTATGAATTAACAAAATAGTTTTAACATAAACATTTCTTAAACTATGAAGCTAGAAATATCTCAGTTTCCCTCCCACGCTACCCTCATCTTAGCGAGGCTACAGCATTGGCCTCCAAATGAATCTCTTTATCTCCATTTTCATATCACTGCAGTCAATCTTGTATATAGCTGAGATTATCTTTTAAAAGAATTCTATCACAACACACTACTCCATCACATTCAGAATACAATAAACTATTTTGTTCCTGCCATGTAAAGTCCCACCAATTTGGTCTTTGTATCTCTCTCATCTCTTCTCCCTTTATCATGTGCCTGACTAACTAACATGTGCTCACTAACCCTGGGCACCTTGGCCTTCTTGTCTATTACTGCCTTACTCCAGGTTTGTTCCTGCTTCCCTACCTGAGCACCTTCTGTACCATATGCCTTAACTATCCCTCTCGCATGTCATCATGTCATTGTAATGGCTTGATCTTTGCTCAAATTTACACCTGAGAGAATTACTTTCTTGTTGGGGTTAATGTAGAGCATGAAATCAGCCATAATACCTGGCTTGCTAAAATGCAACACGGAGGCCACTGAGGGCCAGGGAAGGTTTCGGAGAACACCAAAGCCTGCATGACCGCCCTGCAGTAGGGATGCCGCGGGGAGTTGCCTTCCCGGAGGCTTTCTTAGCCCAAACAGCCGCCCTGTGATCTAAGAGATTTTGCATTGTCCCCTAGGCTATGTTTAGCAGAACTCCTTGAACACACAGATTAGCATACCGTATCTTTCCTGTAAACAGCCCTGCCTAGTTCCAGTAAGACCCCTTGGCACACATCACGTGCTAGAGAAACAGTGATAAGGATTTGTGATTATCCTGAAGGACCAGTAAAAGTGGGAGCAAAGCAGGGCAAGGGGGTGTTGACCTCCTTGCCTTCTCCTCCTTCACAGCAAAATTTGGAGTAATCTTTCATTCCTCGGTGCAGGGATTGCTGGCCATTCCCAGCACTTTCTTACCATCTTTTCTAAAATTTTCACTGTTCACTTTCTATGATCTTACCCTGCTTTTTTTACCCACCATCACAATTAGTATAAAGGTGAATTAGTAAATAATGCCAAATAAATGACAGGGAAAAGAGTTTAAAGTTAGGAATAGAAACAGTGTCACAAGTCTCAGAGCAATGAAAATAAAGAATACATTAGTCATTGACCCTAGGACTTCAGAGACCAGTGATGACAAAGACAATGATATTGTCAGTAGACTTTTTCTTCAGGAAAGGCCCAGTGCATACGACAACCAATGAAAAGGAAATGAGGAAGTGGAGAGAATATATGCGTGTATCATTGCCATTGTTGCTTGTTTGGTTGGTTGGTTTTATATGATACATATCTTTTGATGATATTTACAAATTGAGGAAATTGTGAGTAGAAAAAATACACAGGAGATTGAAGAGATTTTGATGAAGTAGATATTTGAGGAAATCAGAAAAAAAAGAAGTCTGCGCAGACATGGAAACCATGGCCGTGAGAAGGAGGCACTCTTCACCCTGAGGCTACGGAAAAGCACGAAGATTATGGAAGATATAGGGGGATGATTTATAGCCCACACAACTTCATGCTAAAGAGTTGGAAGTTATCTGGGACCCAAATGATATGGTGGTCAGGTCAAAATATCTTAGTTATCTTGGTGTTGTGATTATTTTTCCTTGTAGAAAATAGCTCTCAAAGTATAGAAAAGAGAAGGAGGATTGGGAGGTTGATTCACAGTTTGGATTTTATAAGGCAAAGAGGTTTATAAAAAAACAGGAAGAGGGAGTCGAGCATCCAGACTCAGTAGGAGAACTGAGGCCAGAAATGGGTCTAATATAATCTCTCAGTTTGCATAGAACAGAATTCCATATTGTGCAGGAAATTAAAAATAGATAAATATTTAGGTATTAAATCTACAATCATCATCATCATCATTATTATTTTAATAACTTTCTGTTTTAGATGTATAGTAAAGCTTCAAAGATGGCACAGAGAATTACCATCTACCTCACACCCACTTCCACAGCTGCTAACATCTTACATTACTATGGTACGCCATTATAAAGGATACGTACTGTCAAAACCACTTGTCACTGTTGATGTCATACTTGATTACCTGGCTGAGAGAGTGTTTCTCAGGTCTCTTCACTGTACTGTTTCTCTTTTCCTTCCTTCTCCACACTTTACTTTTTGGAGGGAAGTCACTTAGGTAAGGCCCAGACTTGAATGGGACATTATCAGCAACTTCCTTAAATGTGGAGAATAAATTATTTGGGATTCTTCTGCATAGTAGATTTGTCTCTTCTCTCTCACTTATTATTTACTCCATCATTTGTTTATATCATTATGAATATGTGGATACTTATATCCTACACTGGGTTATAATCCTTTTTTGTTGTTGTTGTTTTTCCTTAAATTGTTCTGATTTTGCCCATTGAGAGCTCTTTCAGTTGGATTACATATCTTTTGACATATTCCTGTAATTATAGTGCTTCTTTGGTTGTTGTTTTTTGTTTTAGTGCTTCCTTACTTTCCAGAACTATAAGATATCCAGGCCCATCTCGTCCGTTTGCCTGGTCTTAGAGTCATTGATTTATCTAGAAATTTCTTGTTCTCATATTGAAGAGCTTTATTAGAAACCAAGATATGAGCACTAAGTATGCTTGTTGCTGCAGGAGTATCGTTTCCAGACACTTTTATCTGAGAAAGCAAGGAAATATATATGTGTTTATAATCAGTGATTATATAGGTATTTATATATATATATATATATATATATTTATATATGTAACCATCTGAATCTATGTTTAGCCAAATATCACTCATACCGATGTTTCCAATTTTAATCCATCACCTCCTAGATCACCTAGCCTCCTCTTCTGGCTTATTTATAACCTCCCACTCCAACAATGAGAAACCTATCTCTCACAATCAGACATCCATTTACTTAAATTGTTAAGTTCCTATATATATATATATATATATATATATATATATATATGTATGTATATATAGTGGTTTTAGAATTGTTGACCCATATCCTCACAGGAAACTACTTTATCACCTAAAGTACAGTGCTTATGCATCACTCCTTTTGCCTATAGTTTGTAAGACAATAGTAATTTCCAAAATGACTTAGATCAGCACCTTTTTGCTCTCTCCCACCAAGGTTTTTTCACACCTGTTTAAAACATTATAATTCTTTTCATATAGTTTCCTGTGCATCCTGGGACTCCTGGATTTTCTAATTGATTTTTTAAAAATCCACATACATTCAGGTTCACTTTGTGTTCTGTATGATTCTAAGGGTTTGGAAAGATGTAAAATGTCACGTGTCCACCATTTATCATGTAAAAATGCACTCAACATGAAAAAATGCATTTTGCCTTTTAATTGGCATCCTTATGTCATACAAAATAGTTTCTCTGCCCTAAAAAATGTTTTTGTGCTTCATTTATTTAATCTCCATTCTTCTCAAAACCCTGGCAACCATTGATGTATTTTCTGTCTCAATAGTTTTACCTTTCCCAGAATATGTAAATGTTATTATACAGAATGTAGCCTTTACAAACTGACTTATTTCACTTAGCGTTATGTACCTAAGAGTCATCCAAGTTTTGTACAGATATATAGTTTATTTCTGTTTATCACTGAATAGCACTCCACTGTATGGATGCACCACAGTTGCTTTATCCATTCACTGGATGTCTCTGTTATCTTTAAAGTTTTATTTCCAGGTACATTTTTTTTTTCTAAATTTCCACTGATTCTACCAACCCTTCCTACCTACCAGTTTTCACACCCTTTACACACAGACACATATACATACACATAAACACACACCTATCTATAGTGGAAATTTAACAATCTCATCAAAGTAGCCTAAGCCCCTGTTATTTCTCTACTTCAACTAGTGTAAAAATGTTTTGCTGAACTCCCAGAAGCCACTCTGACCTTCCTCGAAATCAATGTTTTATTCTGCATTCTGTCAAAAATTCAAATCAGATTTCATTATATCCCCTGCTTACCATACTTCAAAGGCTTCCTATTGTGTTCAGTTTAAAGATAAAACCCCATATCAAGCCTCTTCAAAGCCCCATGTAATTTAGACCTACTATAACATGTTCAATATTTTGAATATAGTAGATAACAATAGAATATGTGACATACATAATAATATATTTTCAATGTTTCTAGTGAGGTTGCCTTTGATGATTAAAAAAAAAAGATATTTTGAATCACACCTCACTCCTGTTGTAAATTCCTTACGGTCATAACTCCCTAATCTCTTCAGAGATTGGTCCTGAATGGAGGGTATTTGAGGATGTTATGAGGTTTTGTTTTGTTTTGTTTTGTTTTGTTGTTGTTATTTGTTTGTTTTGTCACTTCTACACAAAAATACATGACTCGGTAATTTTAATTTGATTTTTTATATTTTATCTGTATCTAGAACAACTCTTCCTTTTCTAGGTGATGCTATTTCATAAGAAATGAGACTATGGCTCTTCTTTAATTTCCACCAAAAGCAAACAGACAAATAAAGACTGTGTAGCAGACTATGGTAGCAGACTCTACTGAAATTTTGGGGCCACAGAGACATTTACATTTAATAAACAGGAACAACAACAAAGAAAATATAACACCCATGTAGACCATGGTTTCTCTAAGCTCTCCTCCTATTTCTCTGCCCTTCTCTTTTAGGGTTTTGTTTTTCCTTTTTATAAGAGACACTTCTTTTGCCTCCTCCCTGATATTTAATTATCTGCTGTTTATGATTGAGAGGAATTTATCTCTGCACACTCTATTTAGTTCTTTGTATAACTGGCATAGTGAAAGGCTCACTAAAATATGGCTGTTATCTACTCCAGAAACCTCTTTTTCTTAGAACTAAGGAAGTAGGGAAAGTTTCATTGTTCCATCTCCAATTTTTAGAAGCCAGTGTGAAGTAAAAAAATCAGTTGAGAGAGTTAGTTCCAACCAGCATGAATTATGAAACTTCATTTAAGATCAAAATGGCCATAGATAGTTTGATTCTAAATTGTTTTTCCCCCCTTCACCAATGTTAGCTTGCTTCAAGATACATTTTAAAAATGTTCTTATGTAAGTATTTTCTATGACTATAATTTATTTATAGATGAGAAGCACTTATACATATATTGTGCTGGAAAAAGTTGATCAAAAATTAATTAGATATAGGGGGCATAAGTCTTTTGAGTTTCTGGACCCAACTCCAATGTGTGAAGAGGGGTTTCCCCACACCAGCAAGCATTCTCACACAACAGCAGGTGTCCTACAATTCAACTCAGTTCAACTTAATTCTGACAATATCTACCTGGAACTAGCATTAGAGTCCACAGATAAAGGTCTCAGGCAGACAAGACTAACTTCCACTTCGGTGCCAATCCCAAACCCATGTTGTTACCTGTGTGCTTGCTTCTTACTAACCGATGACAAACAGAGGTTCAAAAAACCCCCCTCCAAATCAGGATGCCAATCACAAGTCCAAGTTACTACCTGTCCTCCTGGCCACTTGGCTATAAATTAGAAGTTGCCACAGTCCCCCTCCTTGGGTTAGATTAATTTGCTAGAGCAGCTTACAGAACTTAAGAAACTCATTTATTCATTAGATTACCAATTTACAAAAAGAATATTAAAGGGTAGGAATCAACAGTCAAATGAAGAGATACATAGGGTGAAGTCTCATACAAAGAAGATTCTGTCCTCCTGGGATTTGTGGCTTGGCACAGTAGCATATGGAAGCATTCTGGTTCCCCAAACCTAGAAGCTCTACGAACCCCCTCCTTTTGGATTTTTACGAAGGCTTCATTCATTACATAGTCATGATTGATTAACACCTTGGACATTGGTGATTGATTCAATCTCTAGCACCCCCCGGAAATCAGGAGGTGCAGCTGAAAGTTCCAACCTTCTAATTTATAGTTGGTTCCCCTGACAACAGCCTTCATCCTTGGAGCTTTCCAAAAGTCAACTCCATTAACATAAACCGATTCCTGGTGCAAAGGGGCTTGTTATGAATAACCACATACCCATTTCACTGGCTCTGAGACATTTTCAGGAACTGAGGACAAAAGATGCTCCCATTGCTCTTATCACTCAGAAAATTCCAAAGGTTTTGGGAGCAGTGAACCAAGAATTGTGGGTGAAAACCAAATATATATGAGAAATATATTTTGGTCAACTGAATATATATGTCTTATAATTCACATTATTGCAGTAATGATTAGGATCTTATGAATTAACACATATAAAGCACTCAGCACAGTATAAGTATATAGTATTAGTCAAATAAATCACTATGCTTTATTTGGCTTCAGGTATCAGAATATGGCACAGAATCTTACTCATAGTAGATTTTCAGCTATGGTGTAAATATGGTTTAAATTTGAAGGCAATACAAAAAAATAAAAATCATTTACTATGCTATGGTTAGCAAAAAGAAACTCTAATATATATATACATATGTACACACATAAAGATAGAGTATAAATTAAAGGAAAAATTGATGGAAAAAAAAATCCCTGCTTGATTGATATTCTAGCTTTTAGTTTTGAGTTTCAAAGCACTTAATGCCAAAATGGGTAACCTTCACTTCTGCTCACTCACAATGTTTATTTTAACATTTTGTGGAGTAGCTCCCTCTGCTTGTAGCAATGTTTGAAGTTTATATATCCCAAATGATTTTTGGTTTACTATTACTACATTAAATTACTGCAATTTAGCAATATCGTTCCATACATTTATGAATGATTTTTGAAAATACAGCCATCAGAACTATTGAAGGAATTAAATATATGTATAAGACTATAAAGAAATAAAAAGTAAGTTTTATGTGAAGGAGAATAATTCTTTCCCTTTTCTTTACACACTATAGACAAATATTAACTGGATTGTCCTCCACCTGTTTTGTGATTTGGGGGAATCCTTATATTTTTATTATGGAAGGCAGTACATGGATGAAGTAGGTTTGTTATTAATGTGAAATATTTCAATCAACAGAGAGTATTTCATAATTAAATTGAATCTGACAGTAAACTAATGAATTAGCATGTCATTAAAAAGTTTTATGCCTGTGATAACTTTCTTCTAGTTATTATAAAATAATTTTCGTCTAAGATTCTTAATCATAAAACAAAGCGGGACAGTGAGTCATTTTTGGTAAAGTGGGAAACTAAATCAAAAGATCAAGAGCCACAACAATGGGCGCCTGGGTGGCTCAGTCGTTAAGCGTCTGCCTTCGGCTCAGGTCATGATCCCAGGGTCCTGGGATCGAGTCCCGCATCGGGCTCCCTGCTCTGCGGAAGCCTGCTTCTCCCTCTCCCACTCCCCCTGCTTGTGTTCCTGCTCTCGCTATGTCTCTCTCTGTCAAAAAAATAAATAAAATCTTTAAAAAAAAAAAAAAAAAAAAAGAGCCACAACAAAAAGGGACACCAAGAGAAGATTAAAAGAGACAGTGTTGGTAGAATAGGTTTAAAAGATTAAAAGCTGAATGGAATAGAATTTTTAGATAAAAAGAAAACCACAAAGAGACATCAGGAATATGACAACAAAGATGCAGTAAAAGGCACAGTCGAAAATCAAATGAAAACGAAGGTGAATGCATCTTTCACAGAAATCCAAAGAAAGAGAACAAAGAAAGAAATGCCAGTGAAAGGAAAAAAAGATCAAAGATAGTCATATTAGATATACAAGACATTAAAGAGAAAATTCAACTTAATCTTATCAAAACAAGATTCTTGAGTGCAGGTGAATACGTCAGATCACTTATGAAGCTTTCCAAAATGAATATAACAATACGTTAAAAACAGAATATATATATATGTGTATATACACACACACATGTATTTCATATGTATGAAAACAAGTTATTTCTTCTCATCATTCCTTTTTTATTGTGGTACAAACACTAACGTAAGATTTACCCTCTTAAATATTTGTTGGATTGTTAACTATAGGCATTATTTGTACAGTAGATCTCTAGAACTTATTTATCCAGCACAATTGAAATTTTATACCTGATAAATAACAACTCTCCATTTCCCCTTCCCCTCAACCCCTGGAAACCACCATTCTACTCTCTGCTTCTATGAATTTGACTATTTTTAGACACCTCATGTAAGTGAAATTTAATGCAATCCCAATCAAGAACCCAACAGCATCCTTTTATTATTATTATTATTATTATTATTATTATTAGGAACTGGGTAAGCTGTGCAAAAAAATTATGTGGAAGGAAAAAGGGCCAGGAATGGCCAAGAAAATAATGAAGAAGAAAATGAGGGTACTGATCCTACAGAAACCAATGGGATCAATCTGGTAACATGGAAATTGAAACAGTGTGATGATTTGCAAGAATAAACCAAATGAATGAGGAACAGAATAGAGAGTTTAGAAACAGGCTAAAGAGAAGAAGAGATTCATGGAATACTGGAGGAAGAGTTAATTGGCACATCATTTTGGAGAACCATTTGGCAATATTTAGTAAGCTGGAAATGCACATTTCCCTGGAACACAGAAGTCCTATTTCTCTCCCTGTGGAGGGAAGGAGTTAGTCTGTGCTTTCAACACCCTAAGCTTCCTATAACAAACAAAGGACTGCCAAGATGTCCATCGACAGATGAATGGATAAAGAAGATGTGGTATATATATACAATGGAATATTATGCAGCCATCAAAAGGAATGAAATCTTGCCATTTGCAATGACGTGGATGGAACTGGAAGGTATTATGCTGAGTGAAATAAGTCAATCAGAGAAAGATATGTATCATATGATCTCACTGATATGAGGAATTCTTAATCTCAGGAAACAAACTGAGGGTTGTTGGAGTGGTGGGGGGTGGGAGGGTTAGGGTGGCTGGGTGATAGACATTGGGGAGGGTATGTGCTATGGTGAGCACTGTGAATTGTGTAAGACTGTTGAATCACAGACCTGTACCTCTGAAACAAATCATACATTATATGTTAAAAAAAGAAGAAGATAGTAGGAAGGGAAAAATGAAGGGGGGGAAATCGGAGGGGAAGACAAACCATGAGAGACTACGGACTCTGAGAAACAAACTGAGGGTTCTAGAGGGGAGGGTCAGTGGGGTATGTGTTAGCCTCGTGATGGGTATTAAAGAGGGCACGTATTGAATGGAGCACTGGGTGTTATACGCAAACAATGAATCATGGAACACTACATCAAAAACTAATGATGTGATGTATGGTGATTAACATAACATAATACAAAAACAAAACAAAACAAAAAACCAAAGGACTGATTTCAGTCTTGCTTATCACAGAGTGCTGACAGGACCCAGCATAATCTATCCTTCTGGGAGCTAGTAAAAAAGGAGATGGAGTTTTGGACTGACACACTCAACATAGCCACTCCCACCAGATTAGCACAAAGCAAGTGGATAATAAACCCAGCTCCGAGCTTCTCTCTGAGATAGCAAAGAGTTGTGCCATACATCCAATGCTCCACCTTCTCTGGAGGCTGCCCAAAGGACTGGTTTCTGTTTTGACTGTCCTGGAGTGCTAAGGAGACCTGGCATATTCTAGCCACCTGGGGTCCAGTGAGAAATAAAGATGATAGTTTGATCTAGCATGCAACTTTCTGTGATAGCCCCTCTCCCTGGCTTAGCACAGAGAAAACAGAAAACAAACCACCAGAACCAGCTTCTCCCTGGGGAGGGAAATAGTTGGACAGACTCTCCCATAATCTAAATTTTCAGGGGACTGCCCAAGGAAGTGGCTTTGGTTCCACTGTCTCGGCACTGATGGAGCCCAGAATATTCTAGACACCCGGGGACCACTAAGAACAAAGAAAGTGGGTTGAACTACAATGCAATTTTGAAAAGCCTTCAGAATCTAACCAGGCTGATTGATGAGAGTCTACCACTGTATGAGGTCAATTCATGAAGACTGGGAAATGTGGCTGTTTTGTCTTTTGTGCGGACACTAGCACAGAAAGTCAAAGAAAATAAAGAAATCAGGAAATATGTTCCAAACAAAAGATAAGATAACAAGATAACAGGATAAATCCTGAATGAAAGCATGATATATGATTTACTTGGCAGAGAATTAGAAGTAATCTTCATAAGGATGCTCACAAGATCAGGAGATTTTGTTGTTAGTACTTCTTCATATTTGTTGTTTTCTCAGAATTTTTGCTATATGTCTTCAGAGTATCCCTGTCTCCCCAAAACTCTATAAAATCTCTTCTCTGCTTAATCACTCTGAAGCAATTTTTGTTGAGGTTGTCTTCCCTGCTAATAAGGAGTGATTTTCATTTCTTCATATCTCCTTGTTTATTCCAACAATCATTGTGGGCCCTCCACATTATTCATATAGTACTTTTAAATGCCATGTTTTCATCAAATTTAAGTTACTATGAATTGTAACACCTGCCCTCTTTCATGAGCCAGTATAAAAGAAAATTTACTGTCAATGTATTCTTTCTTACAAGTCAGAAATTTTATGCTCATTGGAAGAACTCTTAGAATTACATACAAAATTTTATTGTACTAATATGTATACATATGAAAAGGATAATATAAACAAAATATATTTGTTAGGATAGTTTTAATACTAAATGTATTAGAGTCTGACTCTTCTGGATCACATTTTTTTTTTCTGGATCACCTTTTGACTTAAGAGACACTGATATGTATGTTTATGCACAGAGTATAATTTTCTATGCAGTCCTAGTGATGCAATATTTCCTATAATAGTACTTTTCTCGGGGCGCCTGGGTGGCTCAGTTGGTTAAGCGACTGCCTTCGGCTCAGGTCATGATCCTGGAGTCCCTGGATGGAGTCCCGCATCAGGCTCCCTGCTCGGCAGGGAGTCTGCTTCTCCCTCTGACCCTCCCAACCCTCCCCCCTCTCATGTGCTCTCTCTCTCAGTCTCTCTCTCTCAAATAAATAAATAAAATCTTTAAAAAAAAATTTTTTAAAATAGTACTTTTCTCTCAAGATGTTTTCCAAGATATGATACCCTCTCTGCATATTTTGATGCTATTGCTTACCTGATCTTACTGGAAGGTTTAATAAAAGGTTTTCAGACAACAATTAATATTCACATTCTTTCCCCAAAGTGTTTCTTTAATGATATTTTGACTTTTATAACACGGAATTGCAGTTACACTGTTGTGCCGGCAGGACAAACCATCAAGTGCATGCATGAACAGGCAGTGAAAATTCCATGACTGCTCTCTCACCGACAACCTTAAGGTAGATCCCAAGGAGCAATGCACTCTGATTTTAGAGATGTTAAATGTGGACAAAACAATAGGCATCTTAGGACTTTCTCTCATTGCTACAATTCTTAAACATCTAACTCCTCACTAGCCTACACTGCCATCACTCAGTAACTACACTGACTTCCATTAGGGACAAAAATGAAGACTATAGCAATTTGACGTCTACTGATGAGGTGCTATTTATTGTTAAGTCCGCACTCTGCTATTGGTATTGTTGTTTAGCATCCATTTTGTCTAACTAATAGAAGCACTGCTTTGCCCCTCACACTTGATTCCGACTAGACATTAGTTCTGTTAGCACTGTCAGCCTTCATAATGATCTCTCCAGACTTGGGTGTAGTTTTAAGTTTTACCAGAGGCCACAGGAAGTTCATTAATAGTCACATTCAAAAGTGAACTTGAGCAGTGGCTACCATTCCCCCTTAGTCTGTGTTTGGATTGTCTTCTTCCTAAAGGTTAATTTCCTCCTCCAAATTTATTGGCAAACTTTTTCTCCTTTCTTTCTAAAACTCATAAGCTCCATGTATAAAAAAACAAAAACTTCCCAAACTCAACTGTACTGTTTGCTCCTCTGAGCAAACAATGTATGTTCTCTTGCAAGGAAGACTGAGCTGATGGTTAGGAATTCTCTAATGTCTCAAATAATTAAGTTATTGTCAGTCCTCATTCCCTAGCACCTCATAGTATATGTATTTAGATTTATGCCTTCTTCTGCTACTTATATTTTGATCTTTTTTACATCCTTCAATGAGTTACAATTCTCCTACTGCAGGACAGTTACTGCATGTGATTGTATCTATATTCAGGAAAAGGAAATAGTTTCTAGTACTTACTTTCTTCCTCTGAGTACATCAAATATACCTATCTTCTAACCTTTTTCTCTCTCATCTTTTTTTCCTGCCTTTTCCCTTTCTATTTTATGTTTTTCTTCTTCTTTTGTCCCAACATATCTGAATTTTTTTCTTCTCTATTTTCTGTCATTCACTCCATTTTTTCTTCTTCCTGCTCAATGTACTATGTTCTTTGGGGAATTTGCATCAATTTACACATTTCTATAACTCAGATTACAACATGTTTGGAGTACCAACATTGACACTTGTCTAGACCCCAAGATCAAGCTTAATTTACTTTTAAAAAACCACATCTACTGAGGAAAGAGGGTACTGCCCTAGGTTGACCACTAAGAAAGAAAACTATTTCAAGAGGAATAGAAAAAATGGTAATTAGCCTGCACATGTAACACAGCTTTAGAAAAACAAATAAAACAAACTCACTAGGTAATTATACTGCATGCTAGAGAAGAAAGATAGGAAAAAAACACGCATTGACCCAAGATGGGCTGTTAAGTATGCTCCTCCAGATGGAAGCAAAATGAAAAACTCAAAGAAATACTGATTTTCAAAAACAAACTCTCCCCCCCCAAGGTAATACTTAACTATATTGAGAAAGATCTTTTGAGATGTATTGATGTGTTTGCATTATCTATGCACATTCACTTGCCTCTGATGAGACCTAAAGGTACATTTATGAAATAACCTACATATAGTATTGTACTCTGTGGCCACTGAAATCAAATATGAATTTAAGTTGCTCCTGTGGATAATGAACCCCTATTGTATTGTAATTATTATAGTGTTCTATACATTTAGGTAAGATATGCATGGACACAAAACTCACTAGTTATTTTAATTTTACAGAAATTTACATGCTCAATTTAACATGTTTTCCCATCCAGAAGCATGGGTACATGTGCAAAAGATTTCTTCTAATTCTCCAGCCTGTAACAATTAACTAATTGTTCACTAAATCTGGTTCTTCCTCTGGCTAATTAGCTTCCATAGGGAGGCTATCTTGAAAGTTTAAGCTCAATCACCCAATACATTTGATCATTGATATTATTATAGATTTTGTTGTGATCGATCCAATTATACCAGCGTTATACCATATAGAAATTTCATTATGAGTTGGACTAAGATAATTATAAAATAAATTTCTTTATGCAAATTGTCTCAGGTTTACCTACTAAGCAAATCTTGAGCATAAATGAAATGTCATAATGAATTGGAGTTTAAATGAAGATCCAAGTCTCACTTAGTTTTGGTTTCTAAGTCTCTCATGGGCATAGTTCTGGGCTCTGCTTTATATTCAGGGTTGTATTGGCATAGCTTCCTACCGTCTGTTATGCTTTAATATGAGAGATATAGTAATAATTAAGTAATTTTAAAATATAGTTGGGTTTAAACACTGTATTCTGTAGTTGAAATACCACACATGTGTAGAAATTACACATAAAAGAAAAACTTGAACTGGAGACAATATTAGATGATATATATTTATATCCATTAAATATTTAGTGCAAAGTGGTTATTGACTTATATATAAGAATGGATAGGCTTGAAAATGTGACTATATATACAAAAGATATTTTCCATTGACTTGATTATGAGAAATCAATCTAAAGTCGAATTTAATGAAAAAATACTTAAATTTCTGAAGTTCTTTACCATGTTTGTTATTATCCATATATAAACTAAATAACAAATTGGTGCTGTTTGCAAATGTTTTTGGTGCTTTGTTTTTGTGTAAAAATAAGTCATAAATATGAAGGAGAAAAAAATTTTTTTTAGATTTCCTACATATTTCTTTTATTATTTATTTATTTTTAATTATTATGTTCAGTTAGCCACTGTAGAGTACATCATTAGTTTTTGATGCAGTGTTCAGTGATTCATTAGTTGTGTGTAACACCCAGTGCTCATCTCAGCACATGCCCTCCTCAATACCCATCACCCTGTTACCCCGTTTCCCCATCCCTCACCCCCCTGAAACACTCAGATTGTTTCCTGGTGTCCATAGTCTCTCATGGTTCCTCTCCCTCTCTGATTTCTCCCCCTTCGGATTTCCCCCCCTTCCCCTATGGTCCTCCATGCTATTGCTTATGTTCCACATATGAGTGAAACCATATGATAATTGTCTTTCTCTGCTTGACTTATTTCACTTAGCATAATCCCCTCCAGTTCCATCCATGTCAATGCAAATGGTGGGTATTCATCCTTTCCGATGGCTGAATAATATTCCATTGTATATATGTACCACATCTTCTTTATCCATTCATCTGTTGAAGGGCATCTCAGCTCCTTCCACAGTTTGGCTATTGTGGACATTGCTGCTATGAACATTGGGGTGCATGTGCCTGAAGGAGAAAAGTTTAAAATACAGGAGCTGATTACTTTAAACACTATTTTCTTTTAGGGAAGAAAAAACTCATTTCTTTTTTTAGGATTTATTATTTATTTTAATGGAGGAGGGGCAAAGATAAAGAGAGCATCTCAAGCAGACTCTCTCCACTGAGCATGGAGCCCCTCACAGGCTCAATTTCACAATGCTGAGATCATGAAGGTGGAAATCAAGAAGTAGACACCCATTCGACTGAGCCACCCAGGCACCCCAAGAATAAACATATCTCAATATCATGAGTCTAATAGTTCAGTATCATCACTTTTAACCAGAGTGTTTTGAATATATTTTGTATTTTCTCATTTAATATTTACAGAGTCACCAGGAGGCTGCTATTGGGCAACAAAGGATTGATGCATTTCATTGAAAAAAAATACTTTGCATATTAGGCATAAATTTTAAAATCTATAACTCACTTATGAAAAAGATATTATTTATAATCTTAATTGGTTAATATAATTTACTCAAAAGGCAAGATTTGGTGTTGCAAATACCAATTCTGTGAATAAAGCATGTCTGTGTCTTTAGTTTTATACCTTTTTCTACTTTTATCACAAGTTTGATATCATGGTGCTGGCCATCAGGGATAGTAAAGTAGTAGTCTTTAGGAGGCAGAGAATTACAGTGGTCTTCAAGCCCCAGCAATTCATCTTTCCAGAAAGTAATCTCGTTTTAGTATGAGGACAGCCACAGAAGGACAATGAGAAGTTTTTTTTAAGCTACCAAATAGTGGGACGCAAACAGGTTAAAATCTTTGTGAAAGAAGTTCTCCTGGGAAAGGCTCTGCAAAAGAGAATTATTCATTATTGAATTATACCAATAATACATCAAAGCTCACTGGAAATCTGTACCAGATACTGTTAAAGTGAGTCATGAAGCCAAAGCTAAAGATTACCACCATTGTCTCTAATAGAATAATTTAAGGGATGTGCCAGCATCATCACTAAAAGGTGATTCTTTAAATAGTCACTTTCTTAAAATAATTTTTGACAACCTTACAACATCTTTTTTATAGAAATAGATCTATTTTTTAATTTAGCTTTGTATTTTGCTTAACATTCCATATGGTCATTTAACTTCTCACTTAAGGTATTTCATGACTGGATTTCTTAAGGAGAAATGTAGAATGTCTTTTCCCTCAGGGAAGTAAAATTGAACATTTAATCTTTTATTATTTTTACTTGTTATAGGAATATGCTGAAATAAATAGATCCAGTGAATTAAGGAAAAATAGCATTGAAATATAATCTATTCATAACATATTTACTTGGATTTCGTCCAAGAAACACAATGCTATAGTTCACTCTTAAACCAGTATATAGTTGAGCTGATCTTTAATATTGAAATTGTAGATTCATGAAACTTAAAATACTAGAATTACTCCAATATTGACTAATTGAACTGATTGCAATTTCATTTTAGTTACAGTGGAATCCTTCTTTCTTGATCACAGATTATGTAAATATACACAGCTTCTCTCAAATGTACATCCACTTAGTTTGTGAGGACTCAGCATAGAAAAGACAAGTCAGCATTCTAGGCTACAAAGTTAGTGTTTTGCTTAATAAAGTATATGTTGTTTTGGTAATAACCTTTGATGTCATTTTTTGGTAAAAAAAAAAACACCCATACAATAATAAGTTGTAAAATAATTCTCTTATTTCCTTAAGTGCTAATCACTTTTTTTTTAAATGTCACTTATTTTTTAGTTGAATATTACAAATAAAATTTCCAATTGGAAAAATAAAAATTTATTATCTATAATATCAGATTTTTATGTGACGTTTTTGAGATATTAAATAAAACAGGTATTTTCATTCAGTTTTTATGAATAAGAGATATTGGAAAGAAAGATATTGTGAAGAAATACTATGATATTAATAATAACTAAAATAGAGTATTTTCTATATATAGGTTAATCTGATCATTTTTAAGTATTATTTAATTTAAACATCATACCAAATATATGAGAGATTTTATATCTCTTTTCTCATTATTCAGATAAGGAAAATGCTCAATGAGTCTAAAGTGATTTGCCCAAGTAAGTGGCTAGCTGATATTTGAAATTAAGAAGTCTGACTCCAGAAATCAGTGTTTTTGAATGCTATGATGAAACAGAAATACTTAGACACTTATGACATATCTTAATGGTTTACAAATCTATTGCGAAAACTGAATAATTTGGTAAAAGCCGTGGATAAAGTTTTCAAGTAGAAACTGTCAAAAAAAAAAAAAAAAACACACCCAAATATGGACTTAGATAAAGAGAGACTTTACTCAAAAAAGCTATTGCAGTGAGAACACTCTGATCTCAGAAATCTGCAAGCACTTCAAAATCAAACAGTGAAATGCTTAGTCCTAGCAAAAAAGGAAAAGTTGGGCATGCAAAGGAGAATGAGCAGACGGCACAGTTGCATGATTAAATAAGAAATTTGTTTTTCCCTGGTAAGCTGATTCTTGGGATTTGATAATGTGCGTGGAGGGAGGATGTAGGGTAGGCATTTTAGCATTTGCTCAGGCTTGAGGGGAAGCCAAAGTTTAGGGGTATATGGGGGAGAGAAATGCTAACTAAACTTGGGTCAAGACAAAGCAGAGGTTAAGAAATTGGCAATTGTAAACTCTTGGTTAAACTACAAATTAATATATGGATTTGAATTTTTTTTTAAGATTTTATTTATTTGAGAGAGACAGAGAGAGTGAGCAAGAGAGAGAACACAAAAGGGGGGGCAGCAAGAGAGGGAGAAGCATACTCCCTGCTGAGCAGGGAGCCCCACAGGGGACTGGATCCCAGGACCCTGATATATGATCTGAGAGGAAGGCAGACACTTAACTGACTGGCCTGCCCAGGCACCCCTGGATCTGAATGTTTTTAACAATGTTTCTTTACCAGCATATCTAGGGCATGGACATTATACATGCCTAATGTGACTGGTTTTAAGGAAGGGGGATTAGTAAATCTTAAGATACATGCACAATGTTTATGGAAAGAATATAGCAGTCTTGCAATCCATTCTTTCTCTTTACAAGGGAGATATACCAATGGGAAGGAAAGAAGAATGGTGACCCGTTGAATCTCCTTATAAACTTACCAAAGACACACCTCTTGCAAATACAACAATATTTGCTGCAATGATACAATTCTTTGTATCTTTGGAATTACTTTGTGAACAAATCTGGAATCCATAGGTTATCAAGGCTCCTCAGAAAATATCATGTAAGCTATGTAACTATTGGAGTAAAGTGTGGAGATAGTTCATAACTGAAACAGTTCCTTTCCATGTAAACACTTGTGACATCATACATCACTCAGAGATTTCATATGACACATCCTGGCCAGTTTGAGTTCCAATGTGGCGAGTGCTGACTTTCTTCAACTTCTCCACATTCACTTGTGTCTTACAATTATTTGTATCTTTAAAATTATTTGTAAGCTTAATAGTGAATAATATCTCCAGTCTCTATGAGTTTCATTGGAAAATAACATTCTATATATTATTTTAGCTTAATTAATGTTTTTATTGTTCAGGATTTTTGACTAAATATTTAAATTAAATAGTTGAAACAAGAAATTTTATTTGCTGTTTTTGTTTCTCTGAAAAATATAATACAAATTGAAGGCTAGCTTTAAAAATGTTTATCATCATCAATGAAATATATGGAAGAGAAATAGATTCTCTAATGAAATAATAAATGCCAACGAAGCAAGAACATATTGACATGGAAATTCAAGTGGGTAACATAACAAAAGGAGAAAAAAAAAGGAAAGGAAGAAGGGAATAATGAATTTAATCTTCATGTTAACTAGCATATAGCAGAAATCACAGTGTGGAATACCAAAAAGTAGAAAAAAGTTCCAATGAGTTATTCGCTTAGAATGTAGAGGAAAGGAGGTTGGAGAGGAAGTCATTTTCAGCTTCTGGAAGCACTGCACTTCTTGGCTTGTGCTCCCCATTCTTCATCTTCAGAGCCAGCAATGGTAGATTAAGTTCTTCTCAGGCTTTGAATCTCTCTAATTGACTTTCTATTTACTGTGGGAGAAGGGACTCCTATGAGTAGACTGGGACCACCTGGATAATCCTGAGGTCCTTAGACCTTATTCACATTTGGAAAGTTCCTTTTGCCTTATAAGGTAATGTATTCACAGATTCCAGGATTAGGATGTGTCTTTGGGGAACCATTATTCTATCTACCACATTTCCTGTGTTAGTTATTTGGCCTTTTTGTGCCCACAGTTTCTCAGATATGAAATGGGGATGCTATTAATGTCTCATTCATAGATGCTTTTGTAGGGATAAAATGAGTTACCTAAGCAAAATAATTACAATGAAGCATTGCATATAGTAAGAATTACATAGGGTTCATTGTCACTTTAACACATAGCACAAATATGAAACCATCTCATTCTGTAATATTATGAGAAAATTCATGTGATGGATACCATGCAATTAATGCAATAATTATTAATAATTTCTAATTTTATTAAAAATGACTTGCTTAGCAATCAGTTAAAAACAGAGGTAGGATGGATAAAGTGTAGATAGATAAATTTAAGTAACCACAATTAATTAAACATAATTGAAATAAATATTTGAAGATTTTAACATTGTCTAGAACCTAGAAAGTGGGTTATATATGATTTTTTTTGTTTCTTTACACATAATAATATCATTCTAGAATACATTGCTTTCCTAATTAAAAAAGAAAATTTGAGGGAATTGCCTAAAATAGACCTGAGACATTTCTCCCTTTCTCCTATTTAAACAAGATAAAATAAACTATTAAATCTACCCCCTTTGTGGATAATAATTTCTGATCACATTTCTTCATAACATGGCTTCAGTGAATCATCATGTTTGCTTTTAGCCACTGAAGCCTCAGCAGATGTCATTCTTTATTGTACTTACACAGGGTTTTTCCTCAGCTGTATCTGATTCAGATAAAGAGCAGATTGTTTTCAGTACCATTATTTCTGTAAAATACAAGAGTCCTCCTTTATCCTATTTGTTCCTTCTTCTCCTGAGCCATGGACTTTATTAATTTTCTCAATTTACAAAAGGAGAATAAGTCAATAAAACTCAGAGAGTTTGATCGTCCTGCACACATTTTCTAACAACTAAACTGATTCTCTAATGATGATTTTTCATCTTCCATTAATCCTTTAAACATATCATATATTTTACATATATGATAAATGTTTAAATGATGTCTAGTTGTACCTTGCTGGTAATAGATATTCACCGTCATTACTCTGGTATTTATATTAATTGAAAACCAATCTACCCAACTAGAAGAGCAATTTTATTTTCTGATTTGATAACTTACCCAGCATTAGTCTTCTTACACCACTGTTAACAAAACAAAGGGATTTCATTAATTGATGAATACAATTTGCATTATGCATACAACTATTGTTTTTAACAGTTTCCCACTGTTTATAACAACTTTCCAAATATTTATAATATTTTCCACTGCTATAAATTATCATTTAAAATTTTTTTCTAGTTTGTGGTTTGGGGAAAATAAATTAAAACCCTTTTACTATACTGTTTATGAGAGCCTGCTGCTCTGATTAAGGGGACATATGTTTTATTTGCCATAACAGTGGATTATAAAGGTGGTAAGTGTATTGAACTGTGTTGATGTTGGTCTTGGATGGTGATATTACAAGAAAAAGTGTTACTCTTAAGCAATGGCCAATCATTATCAAACACCAGTTGTGTTTAGATTTGGGTTTTCTATTTATGTGCTAGACACATGAAATTTTTATTATTGAAATATCTTCAAGAAAGTAACTTATTTTTTACAACTTTAAAACATACTAGACTCTAAACCATTTTTATATCACGAATTATTTTCTTAGTATTATATTTTCTAACAATATGTTTCTTTAAAATGAAACTAGCATGGTACCTTAGGAAAAAAGTCTACCTAGTTTCTTTTACATCTGGATACTTCACTAGTTCTTATGTATTTTTTAAGAAACTTACTCAATTTTAGAAGACAAAATAATCTATCATTGAGTTAATATTATATGTATTCATCTGGGCTAGCTTTATGTTTTCAGACATTCTGACACCTAAATACTTGCCAGACCCTAATACATGACTAGTCCACTGATTTCTGCCAGGGTGCTGTGCACATCTTATATCCTGATATTTAATTGCATATTACCATTATACCTATAGAACATTACCCAACGCTTTGCGACTCCAATCCTGAGAGAACCTGGACTACCTAATCTCATTCAAACCACTATTGTTTATGCCTGTTTTACAGTAATAAAGCCACAATAGTTATGTATAAAATGGTAGATGAAGTAATGTCATAGTAACGAAATCTTATAGAATGTAACATTCAATGAGATTTTTAATTGAGAAGGCTATCTTGTCTCTTGATATAATTAAAGTACTTGAGAAATTCGAAATAAAACAATAAGATACTACTACACATCTATTACAATGATTGAAATTCAAAACACTGAAAATATCAATTCCTGGAAAAGATGCAAAGCAACAGGAACTCTCCTTAACTCCTGGCTATAATGCAAATTGGAATAACCACTTTGGAAGAAAGAATATTTTATAAAATACCTAGCATGTACTCCTCAAAACTCTTAAGAGAGGATATAATAAAAAGGAAAGTCTGAGAAGCTGCTATAGCCAACAGAAGCCTAAGGAGACATGGCTACTAAATGTAATCTGATGTCTAAATTAGATCCAGAAACAGAAAAATAATGTTAAGTAAAAATTAATGAATAATAACCTATGGATTTTGATTAATAATAGTATGTCAGTATTTTTGGTTCATTAATTGTAACAGATGTACGTACTAATATAAGATGATATTACAGGAGAAACTGGTTTGGGATACATGGAATTTTTTTTCTGTTACATTCAATATTTTTCTGTAAACTTATCACTGTTCAAATAAAAAGTTTATTTAAAAACTTTAAATAAAGGGGTCCAGTAAAAAAAAAAAAAAAAGAAAAATAATAGACTGATGGGATCTTTGTAGTAACTACATCTGAATTCTATGCCTGGCAAAATTATAAGGGAAAAGTTGCAACTTTTATCAAAGTAAGAGAGTATCTACTATTGGGATAAAATTTACTTATATAGTCAATGAAAGAGCGTGATACATTTTAATACATCTGAGATTTAAAAGTTAGCTTATATCCAATACAGAATAATTGCTTGAGCTAAAGTTAAACAGGTTTTAATAAACCTATTTCTACACTCAAATTATTGCTGAAATAAACATTTGTTCAGAACAACTAAGAACAAAACTTTATGAACAAAATATATTTCTTTTAATTGTATGCATTATCTTAAAATTTGTACCTAGAACATGATAGTAAAAGGAAATATTTTTTATTATGAGTGATATATATTTTTATGTTATACTTATCAAAAACATGGATCATGACACTAAAGGAATTGTTGGCTCTGCCACTGAAGTATATGACCCTAGGTGAAAGAGTAGACAGTTCAACAAACTAAATGTGAGAATGGCTTAAAAGATCCTGTAAGATACTCTGACAGTTCAAATATGATGTAAATATTATTTTAATACTATAATTAGCTGGAATAATTGTAAATATGTAAGATTTTCATTGGTAATGGCAAAAATTAAAATTTTATAGGATATTCTAAAAACATTCTACACATATTGTAAAGCTCACTGAACAAACATCTCCAGGAACACTCTCTCACTTAAAACAAAAGATTTATTTACTTATTATAGAAGATCCATGGATGTGTCTCAATAAACAGAGGAAGGGTCTTCTTAAACGATTTGTGATATTGCAGCATCATTATAAGTAGTATGGATAAAGGAAGACAGGTTCAGGGGCGCCTGGGTGGCTCAGTCGTTAAGGGTCTGCCTTCGGCTCAGGTCATGATCCCAGGGTCCTGGGATCAAGCCCTGCATCGGGCTCCCTGCTCCGCAGGAAGCCTGCTTCTCCCTCTCCCACTCCCCCTGCTTGTGTTCCCTCTCTCACTGTGTCTCTCTCTGTCAAATAAATAAATAAAATCTTTAAGAAAAAAAAAAAAAGGAAGACAGGTTCAGGTGTGGACTGGATGTGTTAAGAAATAATGGAAATTTGGTGATTACGTATTTTATTATTATTTTGATCTAGAGCCAAAAGGATGAAAGTATGGCCAAAGTTGTCATTGTTAAAGAAGCTAGTCAGAAGAGGGAGACGTTTAGTCATTTTTGTGGTTGCAAAATGACTTGGTTGAGCATAGTTTATGTTCAGTTAGGAACTTCACGGTTTGCCTGCAGAAGGGGCCATTTTTTACTTTCTCAGAAGTACCAGAACTCATTCACAAGATAACAGCCATTCTTTTTTTTTTTTTCTTTTCTAATTGTGTCTTATCTGGACCCATGAGATCCTTTTAATCAAAGTTAGAAAACAATACTGAAAAGCAAGTCTAAAAGAAAAATGGCATAATAATGGCAATTGATGCTGATCAGAATTTGAAGATAAAGTAACAACTGAGAAAAATAGTAATTAAAATTTAATCATGGCCAGATAAGGACAACTTAAAAGTTGAGAATGAATACTATGATGTAAGCAAATTGTGTATTGATTAAAGACATTAATTCTTTTTTTTAAATATTAATTCCAGTATAATTGACAGTGTTATATTAGTTTAAGGTGTACAAAAAATATAAGGGTTCAGTAATACTCAGTGCTCATCACAATAAGTGTACTCTTATTCCCCTTCACTTATATGCCTATCCTCCCACCCACCTCTTCTCTGGTAACCACCAGTTTGTCCTCTATATTTAAGAGTCTGTTTTTTTGTTTGTCTCTTTTTTCTTTGTTCATTTGTTTTTTTTTTTTCTCAAATTGCACATATGTGTGAAATTATATGGTATTTTTCTTTCTCTGACTGACTTATTTCACTTAGTATCATACCCTCTAGATCATCCATGTTGTTGCAAATGACAAGATTTCATTCTTTTTATGGTCGAGTAATATTCCATATATTCCAATATACATACCACATTTTCTTTATTTATTCATCTACCAATGGACATTTGAGCTGCTTCCATAATTTGGCAATTGTAAAAAATGCTGCAATAAACATAAGGCTGCATATATCATTTCACATTAGTGTTTTCATATTCTTTAGGTAAATACCCAGTAGAGGAATTACTGGATCGTATGGTAATTCCATTTTTAATATTTTGAGGAACCTCCATACTGCTTTCCACAGTGGCTGCACAAGTTTGCATTCCCACCAATAGTGCACTAGGGTTGCTTTTTCTCCACATCCTCCCTAGCCCTTGTTGTTTCTTGTGTTTTTGACTTTAGCAATTCTGAAAAGTCTGAGGTAATATTTCATTGTGATTTTGATTTGTATTTCCCTGATGATTAGTGATATTGAACATCTTTTCATGTATCTGTTGACCATCTATCTGTATGTCTTCTCTGGAGAAATATCTGTTCATATCTTCTGCCCATTTTTAATTTGCTTAATTGCTTTTTTGGTGTTAAAGAACTTGTGTAAATTCTTTATATATTTTGGATATTAACCCCTTATCAGATACATCATTTGCAAATATATTCTCCCATTCAGTAAGTTGTCTTTTAGTTTTGTTGATTGTTTTCTTTGCTGTGAAAAATCTTTTTAATTTCATGTAGTCCCAAAGGTTTATTTTTGCTTTCATTTCTATTGCCTCAAGAGACATATCTAGGAAGATGTTGCTACGGTCAATGTCAGAGAAATTACTGTCTGTGCCCTCTTCTAGGATTTTTGTGGCTTTAGGTCTCACATTTAGGTCTTTAATCCATTTGAGTTTGTTTTTGTATATGGTGTGAGACAGTGGTCCAGTTTCATTCTTTTGCATGTTGATGTCCAGTTTTCCCAGCACCATTTGTTGAAGACACTTTTTCTCATTGCATATTCTTGCCTCTTTTGTCAAAGATTAAATGACCATATAATCATGGGTTTATTTCTGGGCTTTCTATTCTGTTCCATTGATCTATGTGTCTATTTTTGTACTGGTACTGTACTGTTTTGATTACTACAGCTTTGTAGTGTATCTTGAAATCTGGGATTGTGATATCTCCAATTTTGTCTTTTTCAAGATTACTTTGGTCATTTTGGTCTTTTGTGGTTCTATACAAATTTTAGGATGATTTTTCCAGTTTGGTGAAAAATGCTGTTGGTATTTGAATAGAGATTCCCTTAAATCTGTAGATTGCTTTGGATAATATGGACATTTTAACAATATTTTTTCTTCCAATCCATGAGCATGGACTATCTTTCCATTTGTGTCATCTTCCATTCTTTCAACAATGCGTTATAGTTTTGGGTGTTCAAGTCTTTGACCTACTTGGTTAAGTTTCTTCCTAGGTATTTTATTGGTTTTGGTGCAACTGTAAATGAGATTGTTTTCTTGCTTTCTCTCTCTGCTACTTCATTATTAGTGTATAGAAATGCAATGGATTTCTCTATATCCTGTGATCTTACTAACTTCATTCATTAGTTTTCATAGTTTTTTGGTTGAGTCTTTAGGGTTTTCTATATGCTGCATTATGTTATCTGTAAATAATGAGAGTTTTACTTCTTCCTTAGCAATTTTGATGCTTTTCTTTTTCTTCTCTGACTGCTATGGCTAGGATTTCCAGTATTGTGTTGAATAAAAGTGATGAGAGTGGGCATCCCCACCTTTTCCCAATCCCAGGGGAAAAGCTCTCAGTTTTTCACCATTGACTGTGATGATAGCTGTGTTTTTTTTATATATAGGCCTTTATTATGCTGAGTTATGTTCCCTCTAAAACTACTTTTTTGAGGGTTTTTATCATGAATGGATGTAGTACTTTGTCATATGCTTTTTCTTCATGGAAACATTAATTATTAAGAAACTTTCACTTTTACAGCCTCATGAATGTTTTCTTCTTGGGATTGGCATACCAATTAGGAAATTCTAGAAGTCTGAGCAACAAGGTCAAGGAGGATTAGGTGTAACTTAATTGATAATACTTATGAATATGATAAAATATGGTTTTAACCTAACCTTTTTTTCCTTAAAAGGGGTTGTACCAAATTTATATTACCAATAAAAATGTGTATAAGAATATTACTTTATCTGAAATCCCTACATAATTAAATGTAATTTTTTTGTTTTTTCCCTCTGATATATATAAAATGTGTTTTTTATATTCTTTGTGATAGGTTAGAAGGAGCGTATATAAAATGCCTGAATACATTCACCTGAATCTATTATGTATTTTCATGAATGCTAAAAGAGAAAATTGCTTTTTATAAAAGTTCAATAGTGTAAAACACAGGATGCATATATTTATATGTGATCAATGTCTTGATAGAATACAAATTGATATTTATAGTCGTAGGCTATCATATCTTAGCATGGATACAGATTACTTCTCATTTTCAATGTTATTGCTGTTTTCTTTATTGAAGTGTTTCACAGATAAAACTAAAAATAAAAGTGGTCCAACTTTGCAGTTTGGATCATTTCCCTGGGATAGAAGGCATAATTCAATAATATGTATTATTTCATATATAAGCCATGAAGTGACAATACATTTACATTTTCCCCAAACATGGAATTGTTTAATTTTTTCAAATATTTTGCACAAACAATTCAAATGCCTTATCAGTTTTAGAAATTGAAATAATTTGTGTATGGTACTATTTAATCAACATCATTATACATGCTGCTAAGATCTAAAAGAAAATTTATGTGCTAATTCTAAAATAATTTGTTTTCATAGAAGCATTAACACATATTAAAAATAAATGAATATAGTTTTTGTAATATAAAGTATATTTGATCCACTATGTTCCCTAGTGTCCCTTTTAGAATGTACACTTACAGTTTCCCTTAAGAAATAAATGTAACTGGAAAGATCTCTCCACAGAACTGGTATATTTTACACTTTCAAATCATGAGACTTGTATAACCAATTATTACTTTAACCTTCCAACATGTGAACAAACATATAAGTTCCATATACCAGATTAATCCACTATACTTTTCTGTAATAATTAAGTCTTCATCTGGATGTACATTCTTAGAACCAAAGTAATTGGGGTATATGTCTTTTGTTTTATGAAGCTTACATGACTGTAGAAGAATAATATGAATTTAAATCTTTTAAATAGTGATATTTTTACATTAAAATTTCTGAGTAGTTTCCTATAAAACTATGAAGTTGAAAAATAAACCTTTGATAAATTAAATTACCTTTCCTTATTCATTAGGAAAAATATGTTAAATGATTTTCTTCTTTGTATAAATGTTCTAATTCATTAGGAATGTTATAATTTTAATATTTTCATGGCTTTTTAGAAAATGGATTTCAGGGGCACCTGGGTGGCTCAGTCGGTTAAGTGTCTGTCTTTGGTTCAGGTCATGATCCTGGAGTCTTGGGATGGAGCCCCTCATCCAGCTCCCTGCTCAACAGGGAGTCTGCTTCTCCCTCACTTTCTCTCCCTGCTCCTTCTCTCCCTCTCTTGCTCACTCTCTTTCTCTCAAATAAATTTTTAAAAATAAATAAATAAATAATAAAAATGGATTTCAAATAGTTTACTTGTTTCTCATTTATACATTAGTTTACACATATATTGACATATTTATTAGGCATCTACCATGCACCAAGCACTAGGCAAGGCACTCTGAAGACATAAATACAGAGTTCCAATATGGTCCCTGCTCTTATGGATCTTGGACATTGTAGAAAATAGATATTAAACAAATAATTAAAAATCATGATGTATGCTATGGTGAAGAAATATAGCATTCTGTTGTAATGCATACTTCGTGAGATCAGAAAAGTATCCCTGAATAAAAAATAATATGAATTCCAATAGATTTGGAAAAGGAGCAGGATTTAGCAAGGATAGGTACTTAAAATCACCTCAGACAGAAAATAATGAAAAAAAATATTTGAAATTGCATAGATAATTTAAGGTGTTCTATTGATTTTGAAAACTCAGAGAAGATTAGCATGGCTAGGGCTCAGATGCTAATAGGAAAAGAATAATAGCATCGTAGATGAGGTTGGAGAACTAGGTGGGGACTAGATTTTGGGAGCAACAGTAATGTTAAAGTTATCAAGAAAAAAAAAGAACAAGAAAATGCAGGAATCCGTTGATGGATTTCAAACAAAAAAGTACAAGCATTAAATCTATACATTTTTAAAAGATCAATTTAGATATATGTGGTGCATGGAATGAAAAAGTTGAATATGGATACAGATTGATAATTACCCATCTTTCAAAGTAAAGGTAAGCTTTCTCCAGAGATTCTTACACACAAGGTCGTTCAACTTTTATTCTGTGTGGAGAAAAATGTAAGTGGTGACTTGATGGATGGATAAGGATAATGCTTTGTTTAATATTAAACTGCTACATATCCCTTTGACAGGACAAGCTAGAAGCCATTCTGTAAAGAAGTGATATAATTTTTAGAAATAGTAGGCACTGACCACGTGACAGAGATCACCAAACAAATAACAACTGTGCTGCCTTGAGGAAGAATCAGAAAATGTGGAGAGGAAGACTCTGTATTACCCATTAAACACTTCCATTGAAAGTCATGCTGCTCACTGAAGAATAACCCATGTGCCGTTCAGCACAATCCAAAACCCCCAGGATATAAAAACATAGCTTAGTCTAATAGGTAAGGGGCAGAATATTCATAGTCAATAAAAAATAAAGTTATAAAATAATAAAAACATAATAAATGTAACCACGAACATAACTAAATACTTAAAGAAAATTCACTTGAGGGTGCCTGTGTGGCTCAGGCGGTTAAGCGTCTGCCTTCAGCTCAGGTCATGAACCCGGAGTCCCAAGATAGAGTCCCACATCAGGCTCCCTGCTCAGTGGGGAGTCTGCTTCTCCCTCCGCCCTTAACCCTGTTCATGCTCTCTCTTGTGCTCTCTCTCTCTCAAATAAATAAATAAAATCTTAAAAAAAAGAAAAAAAAAAGAAAATTCACTTGAGATACCCTTGGAAAGAAATTAGTTAGTTATATATTTTACAACTGCTTCAATACTTTATTTTCAACAATTTTCACTAAACCTTATGTTACATTAGTATCTGCAATTTGGGAATACTTTTTTTGAAGTATAATTGACACACAATGTCCTATTAGATTCAGGTGTGCATTATAGTAATTCAATATTTTTATACATTATGAAATGAACCTCATGATAAGTCTAGCTACCATCTGTTACCATACAAAATTATTATAATATTGTTGACTATATTTTCTCTGCTGTACACGACATCTAATAACATTTATTTTATAACTAGAATTCAGTACCTCTTAATCTCCTTCACTTATTTTGCCTACTCCTTAACCCTCCCCACTCTGTTAACCAACAGTTTGTATCCTGTATCTATGAGTCTGTTTCTGTTTTGTTTTGCTTGTTCATGTGTTTTGTTTTCTTAGATACTGCATATAAGTGAGATTGTATATTTGTGTTTCTCTATCTGACTTATTTCACTTAGATGATACCCTTCAGTTCCATCCATATTGCTGCAAATGGCAAGATTTCACTCTTTCTTTTTTATAGCTGAGTAGTATTCCATTATATATATATATATATATATATATATATATATATATATACCCGTGTTCTTCATCCATTCATCCATGGATGGACATTTACATTGTTTCCATATCTTGGCTATTGTAAATAATGCTATAATGAACATAGAAGTGCATATATCTCTTCTAATTGGTGGGTTTTCTTTTCTTTAGATAAATAGATAACTAGCCCATCTGACCAAGGTGAAGTGGAATCTTATTGTGGTTTTGAATTGCATTTCCTTGATGATGAGTGATAAGCATTTTTTATAGAATACAGGAATATCTTTAATAACACTAGTTTCAGTATTATATGAGAGGATTTTAAGTTATCAAGAAGATACCAAAATTTTATGTTTGTTTTTTTTTGCCAAAGATATATAACTTGACAAAAGAGAGGCATCTATGTAGATAAAAACAGTAACAATATATCATAGTAGAACTAAGTTTATTCAAGAAAAAATGGAATCCATTTCCCTAGATCAAATTTCTAACTCTTGTTTATGATCATATATCCATCTACAAAAATTATTACTTATAATTACTTTTTAAAATTGGACACTAATTTCCACCTATTGGACTTGGTGAATTTTCACATAGCCTACTTTATTTTATTTCTCCTTCTATGAACATTATCACAGATTCATGAACTTTTACAGATTCACCTCTTTTTAAATGACTCTATTTATTGTTTCCTATTTGAGACTAAATATATCAATAATTTGTAAGTGTGAACCACTCCAAATTATTACTACTAGCAGACATGTATTAAAGTACTACAATTTCTACCAAAATTAAGATGATCTAATGTCATCTTTAATTCTCTAAATTGAAAAGCCTAAATGGGTCATTATTTAAAAAAAATTCTGTGTTCTTTCATATTTTTAATCTTTTTTATTTTCTTTATATAAATTGTAAATTTTTATTTCTAGTGCATAGAAATGCTAAGTATTTTTGCACATTGATCTAGTGTCCAGAAACCTTGCTTAACTTATTATTTTGACATAAGTAAGACTTATTTGAGAGGTACTTAGAAAAAAAAGTGAAAAAAAACCCATTAGGAGATTATATGTTTGTGAAAAAGAGAGATCATTTAAAACAGCTGTAAAAATTTTCCTTTGTGTGTATGTGTGTCAAAATAGATTTCTTCTATCTAGCCTGTCTCCATTGCTCACAGAAAATTTGAAAATAAACTGATCATTATGTGCATACTTTAGGAATATCTAGTCCTGATAAATAGTCACAAATTCCAAAAGAAAAATAATAATAAAATTTTGACTGTGTAGGAAACTTCCGCTATTAAAACTAAACTGAGATCTGTAATTGAGTAGTAATCTTCATAACTACTTACTAGAAAAGAAGAGCTTGATTCCAAAGGAGAAAAAGACTTTAAAATATGATTTGAAGAATATGTAAGTTTAGTTTATTTATTGAAGGTTTACAAATTATATTAGCAAAATATCCGTGTAATATTCCTGATACAGAGATGACTTTTGGGGCAAATTAGAATTAGGGTTAAAGAATTAGGAAGATTTCTGTCTTCCAGTCCAGTATGTAAGAAGCTTAGAAGATGCCACTCTACTTTATTTTTTTAAAGATTTTATTTATTTATTTGACAGAGAAAAATAGAGAGAGATCATAAGCAGGGGGAGCAGCAAGCAGAGGGAAAGGGAGAAGCAGACTCCTCACTGAGCAGGGAGCCCGACATGGGGTTCGATCCCAAGACCCTGGAATCATGACCAGAACTGAAGGCAGATGCCCAACTGACTGAGCCACACAGGCACCCCATCACTCTGCCTTATTATATAAAAAGCTGAACAAACTAAAAAATCAAAAGTGTTTCTTCCATCTGTACTAGAATTGAAGTCACAAGTCAAACCACTGCTCCCAAAATTGGAGAGACAGACAAGGGAATACAGAGAATCATAATTTATTTGAACCTTATTGCAGCCTCTATGGGAACTAGTGCTGAAGAAAATCAGACTCATATAGGAAGGGATATTAGAATTATCAGACTGAGAATTTAAAACAATTATGATTATCTTAATATAGTAAGGGATTTAATGGATAAAGTAGAACAGCATGAAATAAAATATGGTAAATGTAATTTAAAAAGTGAAAGAATATTCAAAGAACAGAAAAGATGGAAAACAGTATGGAGATGCCTCATAAAGTTCAAAATTGAACTACCCTATGATATAGCAATCACACTACTGGGTATTTACCCAGAGAATACAAAAACACTAATTCATTAGAGCAACATTATCTATAATAACCAAATTATGGAAACAGCCTAAGTATCTATTGATAGATGAATGGATAAAGAAGATGGGGCCTATATATATGCAATGGAATATTATTCAGTCATAAAAAATGAAATCAAGCCATTTGCAAAGCGATGGATGGAACTAGAGAGTATAATGCTAAGTGAAATAAGTCACAGAAAGACAAATACCATATGATTTCACTTATATGTGGATTTAAGAAATAAAACAAATAAGCAATGGGGAAAAAATGAGAAAGAGAGAGACAACCCAAGAAACAGACTTAATTATAGAGAACAAACTGATGGTTACTAAAGGGGTGGTGGGTGGGGGGATGGGTGAAAGAGATAATGAGGATTAAGGAATGCACTTGTCATGATGAGCACTGGGTGATGTATGGAATTGTTGAATCACTACCTCACACACCTGAAACTAATATAACACGGTATGTTAAATAACTGGAATTAAAATAAAAAACAAAAAAACAAAACAAAACAAAACAAAACACACACAAAGATCCAAAAAGAAATACTACAGATAAAAAACACGGAATAAGAAGAATGCTTTTTATGGTCACATTATAGACTGGACATGGCTGAGGAAAGAATCTCTGAGTGTGAGGATATCTCACTAGATAAACTCTAAAACTGAAAAACAAAGTAAACAGAAATGAAAAAGAGAGAGAGAGAACATAATATTCAAGAACTGTGGAATGCTGACAAAAGGTGTAACATATATGTAATAGGAATACCAGAAGAAGTAAGAGAGAGAGAAAAAAAAAAAAAAAACAGAATAAATCTCAAAAACAATAATATATAAGAATGTTCCCCCAAATTAATGTCAGACACCAAACTACAGATCCGGGAAACTCAGAACACAACCAGGTTGAATTTAAAAAAAAAAAATTATACTTAAGCATTTCATTTTAAAACTACAGAAAATTAAAGATAAAGAAAAAATCTTGAAAGAACTCAGAGGCAAAAACCACTTTACCAGTAAAGGAACAAAGATAAGAATTACATAACTTCTCAGAAATCATCCAAGCAAGAAGAGAGTGGAATCAATTTTTAAATTATTGAGAAAGGAAAAACAAAACACACACAAAAACAAAACCCTCCACCAAATTAGAATTCCGTACCCTGCAAAATTATCTCTCAAAAGTGAAGGAGAAATAAATATATTCTCAAAAAAACAAAAATTGAGAGAATTGTTGCCAGTAGGAATGCCTTGCAAAAAATGTTGAAAGAGTTCTTCAGAGCGAAGGAAAAAGATACAGTCAGTAACTTGTATCTACATCAAGAAGGGAAGAGCAATGAAGAAGGAATAAGTGAAAGTAAAATAAAAACTTTATTTTTCTTATTCTTAATTGATCTAACAGATAACCATTAATTAAAAACAATAGCAACACTTTATTCAATTATATATAATGCATACTTATTTTAAGTAAAATGGACAAAGCAATATATAAGAAAAGAGAGATAAGGATTAGAAAAAATTTTTTATTATAATGTCACATTACCCATGAAGTGGTATAGTGTTATTTGAAAGTGGAATTGAATTAGTTGCAAATGTATATTGCAAACTTTCAAGCAAACACTAAAAAAGGGTAATAAAACACTATCACTGATAAGCTAAAAAAGGAGAGAAAATAGAATTATATAAGAAGCTCAATTAAAACCACAAACACAGAAAGAGTGGGATACAAAGAACAAGAGCAACAAACAGAAAACAGCAATGAATTAATAGATTTTAATCCAACTATAGCAATAATTTCTTTGAACATCAGTAGTCTAAATGCACCAAATAAAAGATTGTTAGAAAGGATCAAAAAATAAGACACAACTATATGTTGCCTACAAGGAGTAGCTGTATTAATTTCAGACAAAATGGACTTCAGAATAAGAAAAGTTATCAAGGATAAAGGGATTCATTATTTAATGATAAAGTGATCAATTCTGCAAGAATACATATTGAACCTTAATAAGAATATGCCTAAAACATCAAAATACATGTAGAAAAATTGATAGAACTGTAAGGAGAAATAGATAAATCCACTATTACAGTTGGAGACTTCAACACTCCTCTATCAGAAATGGACAGATTCATCAGGCAGAAAATTATTAAGGACATAATTAAGCTCAACAAAAACATAAATCAACTGGAAATAATTGACATCTATAGAGTACTTCATCCAAAACTACAGAAAACACACTATTCTAAAATTCACATGGAAGATTTACCAAAAGAGACCACATTGTGGGCTACATTAACACACTTCAACAAATTTTGAAGAATAGAAATCACACAATGTCTGCTCTCAGACCACAGTGGAATTAAACTAGAACTCAGTAACAGAAAGGTAGGTGGAAAGAACCCAAATACTTAGAGATTAAGAAACATACTTATAAACTTGCATCAAAGAAGAAATCTCAAAAGAAATTTTTGAAATATTTTGAACTAGATGAAAAGGAAAATTAACTTATCAAAATGTGTGTGATGCAGGGAAAGCAGTGCTTAGAGGGAAATTTATTGCAGTGAATACATATATTAGAAAGAAGAAAGATTTGGAATCAATAATCTAAACTTCCACCTTAGGAAACCAGAAAAAGAAGAGCAAATTAAATCCAAAGTAAGCAGAAGGAAAGAAATAATAAAAATTAGAGCAGAAATCAGTGGAATTGAAAAAGGAAATCAATTGGGTAAATAAAAAACAAAAGTTGTTTCTCTGAAAATATCAATAAAATTGATAAGCCTCTAGCACACAGCCAAATAAAATATTAGAGGGGTCACGAATTACTAATATCAGAAATGAAAAAGAAGACATCATGACAGATCCCTGGACATTAAAAAGATAATAAAGGAATACTATGCACAACTCTAAGACTCATAATTTGATAACCTATATGAAATAAGTGATTTCCTTAAAAGACACAATCTCCTTGAACTAATAAGTGATTATAGCAAGGTTGAAGGATGCAAGGCAAATATACAAAATCAATTGCTTTTCTATATACCAGCAGTGAACAAATGGAATTTTAAATTAAAAACGTATTTACATTAGTACTGCCAAAAATGAAATATGGATAAATCTAACAAAATATATACAACATGTATCTGAGAAAAACTACAAAACTCCAATGAAAGATATAAAGGAAGGATTTAAAAAATTCAAAGATATCCATGTTTGTGTATAGGAAGATTCAATTTTGCCAAGATAATGCTTCTTCCCAGCTTGATCAATAGATTCAATGTAATTCCAGTCAAAATCACAGCAAGTTATTTTGTAGATATCAACAAACTGATTCTAAATTTATTTTTTTTTTATTTTTCTTATTTTTTTAAAGATTTTATTTATTTATTTGACAGAGAGAGACACAGTGAGAGAGGGAACACAAGCAGGGGGAGTGGGAGAGGGAGAAGCAGGCTTCCCGCAGAGCAGGGAGCCTGATGTGGGGCTTGATCCCAGGACCCTGGGATAATGACCTGAGCCGAAGGCAGACACTTAACGACTGAGCCACCCAGGCGCCCCCTGATTCTAAATTTAAATAGATAGTTCTATTTTTAACTTTTTGAGGAACCTCCGTACTGTTTTCCAGAGTGGCTGCATCAGTTTGCGTTCCCACCTATGTGCAGGAGCGTTCTGCTTTCTCCACACCCTTGCCAACACCTGTTGTTTCTTGTGTTGTTAATTTTAGCCATTCTGACAGGTGTGAGGTGATTTATTTTTGTAGTTTTGATTTGCAGTTCACTGATGATGAGTCAAAAGATTCAGAATGGCCAACACAATATTGAAGGAGAACAAAGTTGGGGACTGACACTACCAAACTTTAAGTCTTACTATAAAGCTGCAGAAATCAAGACCATATGGTATTGGCAAAAGAACAGACAAGTCGATCAATGGAACAAAACAAAGAGCCCAGGAAAAAACCCACATGAATATAGTATATAAATATAGTAAATTGACCTTTGACAAAGGAGCAAAGGCAATACAAAGGAGCAAAGATTTTTTTCAAAAAATGTGCTCGAACAACTGGATATTTACATGCCAAAAAACAAACAAAAAAGACCCACAAAAAACAAACAAGTCTGGATCTAGATGAAGACTTTACACTACTTCACAAAAATTAACTCAGCCTGTATCACAGACCTAAGTATAATATGCAAAAATATAAATCTAGAAGATAACATAGGAGAAAACCTAGATGACCTTGGGTATGGTGATGACTATTTAGATACACACCAAAGTCATGATCAATGAAAGAAATAATTGATCAGTTTGACTTGATTAAAATTAAAAACTCTGCTCTGCTAAAGACTGTGCCAAAAGAATGAACAGAGAAGCCACAGCCTGAGAGAAAATATGTGCAAAAGACACAACTGATAATGAGCTGTTATAAAGAATACATACATATATAGAAAACTCTTAAACTCGCCAATAAGAAACTTAACAGACACCTTACCAAAGAAGATATGCAGATAGGAAATAGGCATTTGAAAATATCCTCCCCATTATATGGCATCATGGAAATACAATCAAAACAAAAAATGAGATAGCACTATACATTTCTTAGAAAGGCCAGATTCCAGAACACTGACAACATCAAAAGCTAGAGAAGATGTGTAACAGGAGGGACACTCATTCATTATTGGTAGGAAGGCAAAATGGTACAGCCACTTTGGGAGACACTTCGACAGTTTCTTACAAAACTAAATATACTCTTATATGATCCATCAATCATGCTTCCTGTTATTTTCTGAAAAGAGTTGAAAACTTATGTCCACACGAAATCCTGCACACGGATGTTTTTAGCAGATTTATACATAATTGTCTAAACCTGTAAGCATCCAAGATGTCCTTCAGTAGATTAATGGCTTAAGAAAATCTAGTTGATATTTCTAGACAATGGAATATCATTTAGGGCTATCAAGCTAGTAAAAGACATGGAGGAAACTTAAATGCATATTACTAAGTGAAAGAAGCCAATCTGAAAAGGCTACATACTATATGATTCCAACTATATGATATTCTGTAAGAGGCAGAACTATGTAGACAATAAAAATTATCAGTGGTGACAGGCGTCAGGGGGTATAGGGAGGAATAGGTACAACACAGAGGTATTTTAGGGCATTGAAACTACTCTTTATAATATTATAATGGTGGATACATATCATTATACATTTGTCAAAATCCATAGACTGCATACCAAGAGTGAACTCTGATGTGAACTATGGAATTTGATTGAAAATGAGGTGTCAGTGTAGGTTCATCAATTGTAATAAATGTACCACTCTGGTGGGGGACATTGATAATGCGGGAGGCTATGAATGAGTAGGAGCAAGGCCATATGTGAAAATCTCAGTACCCCCTATTCAATTTTCGGTGAACCTAAAACTGCTCTAAAAAGTAGTCTATTAGAGAAAAAACGATACAGAGAAAAATGTGTTAGACTCTCCTATATTCTTGACAATCTTGCAATCTTGCAATCTTGACAGAATCAAAATTGCAAAGCGAAAATAAAATTCCTTCGCTGTAAAATAGTAAAATGCCATTATGCAAAGACTATGTTATTCTGAAGCAATGGAATGGGAAATTGGTGCCAAGGAAAAACTGAAAGGATCATCGCATATAACCTGTTTCGGCTTTGAAAACTCCTTTAAATTGAATTGAATTGAATAAAGATTTCATTTTCTCAATTTTAATGATTTTTATATTAAGACCCTTGCAAATATATATAATAAAGTGTAAAACAATGTTAATGGTACCATTTATGTAACGACAAACAATGGAAGGGTTCTAAGTGTCTATTGCAATGCTAATTATATGCAACATATTTATTTAATAGATTCTCATTGAGCAATAAAAGAAATGTGTTAGATCATTTGTTTCATAAATTTATAATTGGATGATTTCACAGTATTGAGTATAAAATATTTTAAAATCAAGAGGCAGAAAAAAATCAAGAGGCAGAATAATTTGATACATATATACACTTTGATAATCATGTATAGAAGTAAGAAAATGTAAAGAAATTCAAGGAGAATGATAAACAGTATCTTTCTAGCGGTTACCTTTGAAAAGTCAGGAGGGTAAAATAATTGGAAAGGAGTTCATAGCATTGCTGATTTTTTTTTTCTTAGATGTCTTTGTTGTGCTATACTTTGCAGCTTGTGAGTTCTTAATTGTTATAAGCTATGTTTTAAGATGGGTATTTTTAACTCTATAATGTTTCTTCTAATGTGGGATGTTTTAACTGCAAATCATGCCGTAAATATTTAAAAATCAGAAACTAATTATAGAAAATCAGAAATAAAAAGCATGCAAAATTTTCAAGAGGGAGGTGGAAGAAGCAGGGAGGAAAAGAGAAGAGGAGGAGAGAAAGACAAAGAGGGAGAAGGGGAGGAAGAATGGGAAGAGGAAGAGGAGAGAGAATGAGAGAGAGATTGGGATTGAGAGAATCATGAGGGATTAAGCAATAGTATCCTTTTCATTACTCATAGAAAAAAGACAATTAACTACGTGAAAGGATTTCCTTAAAGGAAGTCTTGCATGAAACAAATATGTTTAATTGGAATTGCCAGAATCAATGCAAGGGGATGAAACAGTTGCAACCTTGACAGAATCAAAATTGCAAAGCTAAAATAAAATTCCTTCGCTGTAAAATAGTAAAATGCCATTATGCAAAGACTATGTTATTCTGAAGCAATGGAATGGGAAGTTGGTGCCAAGGAAAAACTAAAAGGATCATCGCATATAACCTGTTTTGGCTTTGAAAACTCCTTTAAAGTACTCCTGCAAAAAAATCTAAATAAAAATACTTATTAATCCAAACCCAGTATGAATAACTAAAATGATAATATAATGGGTCAAATAATATTGCAACTCCTGAATGCATTTGGAATGGCATGCATTAAAATGAGTCTTGATAAGCAGTTAAAGTTTTAACTACCCTCCTGGTATGATACAAGAGGGTTGAGTTTAGCTTTCGGATGCCCTAGAATTGAAGATTGAATAGAATCAAGAGAAACAATGTCTTCAGGAATATCTGCTCTTCTTCATTGTTAGCAACCTCAAGAAAGAAAATGATATCCAAGGCATCTTTAAAATAAAAGATATGTACAACTGAAATAGGAAAATAGAAATAGTTTCACTCTGAATGTTAAACCCACACCACATACAGTACTAATGAAAGGGTAATCTTAGAATCTTAGTTTCTAGCATAGATATTTGCTGTGTCTGTGTATACATATATGTGTGTATGTGTGTTTACATTTGGACTTTAATTTCGAAAGTAATCTAGCAGATAGACTGAATTGGACTCATCATATAAGGACAAATACAAGTTAAAACAAGAACCTTAATTCTCCCTGCTGAAAATAAGGGAATAGACTTTCCCACTTTCCCTTTTCTTAGAGCATTTACTTTAGAAAACATATGAATCTAAGTTCTTTCTCTGTATCTATGAAATTTATATGTATTTTAAAAAGCTAAATGGACTGTTGCCAGTTTGAAGGGATGTTTTTCTCAAGGACCTGGGAATTCTCTTTTTGAAATATATGCATAAGGATCATAGTGCCCCATCTCCCAGTTTCTGTGGAAGAGTAGAAGCCTATGTCTGCAGGGCCTTGCTCCAAGTTGCAAAATTACTTGTCATAAACATAGAACAAGTTAATTTTCCTTTAGATAAAGCTAATGCAGATGGTCACTGCAATTATCAAGTGAATTTAGGATGATCTATCTGTGACAAATGGTGCTTCCTGTCCTTTTGCTTGAGGACTAGTTATTGTTTATCTTGAGAACATGTATGTGATGGGTTATATCAGCTTTGCTATTTAAAATGGTGAGATTTCTTTCTGTCTTTGCAATCTCTTAGCACATCACTTGCTGGCTTAATGCTTATTCAATAATAAAATTGTTTTCTTTCTCTTCTACTTTTGTGGAGAGATTTTCTGGGTTGAAAGGAGATTTTGTCTTGTTTTAAATTATATTTTCCCAGTAGTCACCATCATCGAGTCTATACTCTGCAATTAATTAAAATTTTTTTTTTAAATATCCAGTAGTCAAGTTTCTAATTCTAACACTTATTGTGAACATTAAGAATGAAACAAAATCTAATCATGACTTATTTCCTATAATACCACAGGGCATTGATGTAGGAGGCACTTGTTAAAAAGCCATCTGTCTCTTATTGAAATCCATCTTGTAAAAACTTCTAGCCTATAAAAATTACAAATACTACTGTTTTTTTCCCTAAAAGTAAGTCATGTAATATTTCAAAAAACTTTAATTACATTCTGTAATCAGAAACTGCTGGATGTTCTCCTTTCACAATCGATGTCCATAGCATGAAAACAACCAGGGACTAAAGCTGATGTGTCATTTTTTTGTTCCCCAGCTCCTTTCTGAATGACCATAAACTGGTAAGAGTTTACTCTCTCTAGGGCAGCAGAATTGGAGGCTGATGCTTATATGATTATAACTGTGCTTATCCTTCTGGGTAAAAACCTGCGTAAAAGAAGAGTAGTACTCCTCATCACTGTTTGTGAGGATTTGGAGGGAAGGAGAATGGAAGAAGAGACATTAATATTCCATTACATGATGAAAAGGACACTTCAGTGTTCAGCTCTCTCTAGAGAATGACTATTATAATTAAGCAAATTTTAAGACTATGTATCTGGTTATCCATTGTAATGTATTCTGCCTGCTTATATTAAGGGTATTCTGTCATATCCAAATGTAATATAAGCTATCAAATTATAATTAAAAATATTTGAACTTGCTGTCATTCTCCCACTGTTCAAATTATTTTTAAATTATTTAACCTATTTCTAATTATTTCAATGTCTGGATAATAAAAATAGCAAAACACAGATACATGGCCCAAAAGTTAATGAATTATGTGGCTTATTTTTTGAATGTTAAAAATAGTCTCTCTTCATATAAAGTAGCAAGAAAAAAGAAGGAAGTATAAATGCATCAAGATAATTATTTTTAATTTTCATATATATTTTAGTATATATAATTAAATTTCATGAAAAAGTATATTCATGCACAGGAATCTGAAACACTAATTTGTTTTCTAACAAATTTTCTACATGCAATTAAGTGACTAGAACATTTGTACTCAAAATTCCTAAAACTCAAAATAACATCTTCTGAAGAGAGAAGCTGTTTATATCAAATCATCTCTACTCCTTTAACCTATATCAGACAGTATATTAAAAAAAATCAGATTCCTCTCATTTCTACTACCTTTTAACACAGCAAGTTCTTGAAGATATATCTGAACATTATTTACTTTGCTATTTTACCCCAAAGCATTTGTATCAATTCAGAATAAAATGCTATTTCTGATACATCTACATGGGACCCGTGGTAGAACTTAGGTGCCAAATCATTGCATTAATTTCTAGCCATGGAGTAAAATGAATGGCTCTATATATTTTTATGATTTTTTTTTCCTTAGCTTTGTCTAAAAATAACTTTATACAAAATAAAAGTGTGGATCAAACTTCATAAAAGTAAATCGGTGTAAATAGATTTACTTTCAAATCATAGGAGAGGTTTAATTAAGATAAATGAAGATTAAATGTAAAATAGCAAAGAATTTTTTTTTTCAGTTTAAAAGCCTATCTGGGGGTGCCCGTGTGGCTCAGTTGTTGAGCGTCTGCCTTCAGCTTAGGTCATGATCCCGGGGTCCTGGGATCGAGCCCTGCATCGGGCTCCCTGCTCGGGGGGAGGCCTGCTTCTCTTTCTCCCACCTCCCCTCCTTGTGTTCCTTCTCTGGCTGTGTCTTTCTCTGTCAGATAAATAAATAAAATCTTAAAAAAATAAAAAATAAAAGCTTATCTGTCATTACTGTTGCCAATACTAAAATATATGATATATAAATAAAATAAAAGTCCAACATTTTATTTTCAAAAAATAAATTATCTTATGTCCTAAAATACCAGAAAATTTTAGGGGCACCAGGGTGACTCAGTCAGTTAAGTATCCAACTCTTGATTTACGCTCAGGTCATGATCTCAGGGTTGTGAGATCAAGCCCCGGGTTGGGGTCCACAATGGGCATGGAGTCTGCTTGAGATTCTCTCTCTCCCTCTCCCTCTGGCTGTTCCCACTCCCCCTGCTCACACAAGCACTCTCTCTCTCCCTTTAAAAAAAAAATACCAGACAATTTTTGTGATCATAAAACGTCAAAACTTGTTAAAAGATCTTGATGATTTAATAGAAACCACAATAACAAAATCACATTTTTATGAAGTTTTTTAATTTTAATTCTTGAACAATTAGTTTCACTAATACTTTTACATTAAACACACATATATTCATATATGCACCCATATTTATTTTGATATATTATGCATACATTTGTGGTGAAATTAATACATCCTCTACATTCAAGTATTCTGCTAGATACTAAGCCTGCAATTTTATTCAAAAAGGAACCTTAGAAGATGAATATTGAGACCCAGAGGTACATGAATTTTTCTTAGTTGTTTTATGAATTATAGTTCTCTATTTTCCCCTAACTCCCTGAGCCTCAAACCCTTTGCTAAATAATTTAAAGAAGATGTATGCTAAATAATTCTGTAAATATCAGAATTTTAACCTCTGTGACAGATTCTTATTACCAGATATCTCCTCATGCTATAACAATGTGTTCATTCATTCATTCATTTAACAAACATTTATTGAGAGCTGACTGTATGTCAGGCACTCTTCTAGATGCTTATAATGTATCAGTAAACAAGAGAGACAAAGATGCCTGCCTTCATGGAACTGCCATTCTAGTGACAGCACACCAAAAATATGCAATAGATATAATAAATAAGCAACATATAAGTATGTTAGAAGATTAAAAGAGTTATGGGGGAAAAAAGGAGAGCAATATCAGTGGAGGTGGGGATAAGAATAGTTCCAATTTTAAGTAGATGATGAAATGAGCTCTTATTGATATAGCATTTAAGCAAAAACCTGAAGGAAGTGGGGAATTAGCTACACAGATAATTAAGGAAAGAACACTCCAGGCAGAAAGATGTGATGTTACAAGTAAATTGGATTGCTCTTTGTGTTATATGGATACTATGTTATAGGACAGTAAGAGTGGAAACAGTGGTATAAAGCAGTGACAGTATGCAGCTAGGGGTGGAACAGGATTGCTGAGAGAGACCTCCATGCCAGACCTAGGTTTAGTTAAGTAGGACCTGATAACTTTTGTGTGCAGTGCAAGAAAAATACATAAAATAAAATATATAAAATATAATATATATAAAGGCCTGTGGACAGACGTAGTCTGAGCCCTACTAAAATAATGTTGTTGTTGTTGTTGTTGTTGTTTTATCATATTCTGCCCTTTAAATTAACTAAAGCTTGTGATAAACTGAGTCTATTAAAGCAACAAAAATCCTGGTCCCAGTTTAAAATACAGACTAGCCTGAGAGAAGAGGCATGCCTTTCACTGAAGTAATAATTACTTGTCTCTATAGTCTATATAGTTCTCTTTCATACAATCACTAATATTTAATTTAAAAAAACTACAAGACATAGAAGAGGAAGGGGCACCTGGGTGGCTCAGTCATTAAGACATAGAAGAGGCAAGAAAATCTGACACAGTGTCAAGAGATTAAAATATTCAAAAGATTCAGACTGAGAGAGCTCACATATGTTAGAATAATCAGACAGGGACTTTTTTAAAGTATGAAAAATTCATCAAAGGATATAGTGGAAAAGGCAAGAAAAATGTATGAACAAATGGGAAATTTCGGGAGAAAGAAACAATAAAAAGATGTCCAATACAAGTAGAAAAGTTGCAGTAACAGAAATGAAGATATTTTGATGAGTTTATTAGAAAACTGGCAAGAACAGACAAAATGATCAATTAATTTGAAGACAGGTCAATGGAATTATCCACACTGAACACTGAAACATGAGCAAAAAGTAAAGGAAGGAAGGAAGGAAAGGAGGGAAGGAGGGAGGGAGGGAAGAAAGAAAGAAAGAAAAAAAAGAAAGAAAGAAAGAAAGAAAGAAAAAGAAAAGAAAAGAAAGAAGAAAGAAAAAGAAAGAAAGAAAGAGAAAGAAAGAAGGAAAAAAAAGAAAGAAAAAGGAAAGAACAGAAGGAAAGGAAAGAAGGAAGGAAAGGAGATCTGTGAATGAAGATCAAATGTCAAACATATGTAATTGGAGAAGAGAGGATAAAAACAAAGAATAAGGGAGAAACAATGGGGCAGCATAAATGTTTAAAGAGATAACATTTCTCCAATAGTTGAGTAAATTCCTTTCAAACTGACTCTCTCAAACATAACTATAACCTCTGGATGAAAATACAATCAATAATTTTTTTAAAAACAACCTTATAAATGGAAAATCTTAATGTTAATTTAGTCATATTTACCAACATTTCCCTTTCAGGTTGCTGCTTTTGTGTATTATTTAGGACATTTTTCTTACATTTAGAATATAAAAATATTTTCATATGTCTCTCAATACTTTATTAATTTGGGGGCATGGCATGAAAGTGGAATCTATTTTTTTCTATATGGATGCCTATTTGTCTCAACTGCATTTATTGAAATTGCGTATTTTGCCAATTGCTCTGTAGTGCCATTTTACTGTAAATGATATGTTTATATTCATGAATCTCTTCAGATTTTCAGTTTGGTTTGATTACTTGTCTGCTTTGTATATTTTTGTATGACTACTACATTGTTTTAAATATTGCATTTATGTTAAATTTATTTTTGTATTTCCATGTACATTATACAAGCAATTCAATACTGTCAATTTTAACCAAGAAAAAAAAAGGGGAGGATTTTGATTTGGATTGCATTGTATCTAAAGTTCCATATGAAGGAGAATTGTGATCTCTACAACAGTGAGTTATAACTCTGAGTGGGCTAATAAGGGGTAAAAGACAGATGGAATTACTGGGCTGAAAGGACTGTAAATTGTATAAAAAAGGAAGAGATGTTTAAATTTGAGATAACAGATTTGGAATAAGTATCAGTGATGACACATCCGGGATATGGCCATTGGAGTAAACAGATAATGTGGAATTTAGGTAAAAGTAGTTAAAATTCAGGACTATCAAAAAGAAAGGAAGAGAGAGAGAAAATTTGACTGAATTCTGAGTGGATTATATATTAATACTTTCACCAAGGAAAATAGAAAAGAGAAGACCCTGGTTTGGAAACACATGAGCCAATTTCAAAGTCCAGAGAATGGGAGGTTATGATTGGGAGATTTATTGTTTGTGGTTACAAAAAGTCTTAGAAAGTGAATGGAGTAGGGGCGCCTGGGTGGCTCAGTCATTAAGCGTCTGCCTTCGGTTCAGGTCATGATCCCAGGGTCCTGGGATCGAGCCCCGCATCGGGCTCCCTGCTCGGCGGGAAACCTGCTTCTCCCTCTCCCACTCCCCCTGCTTGTGTTCCCTCTCTCGCTGTGTCTCTCTCTGTCAAATAAATAAATAAAATCTTTAAAAAAAAAAAGAAAGAAAGTGAATGGAGTTAACATCAAAGCAAAATGATGTTTCAGAGAAGGGGGGGAAAGGGGTATTTGGGTATAAGGAGGACAGTGAATATCAGTGATATGTGGAATATCGTTGTCAAAAACAACGATTCTTTTAAAACCTGATTTTTTGTTCAGTAAGGCAAAAAGATGAAGGGACTATTCGGGTAAACATTTGAAGAGGTACAGTATATGTACCATGGAATAAGGGACACAGTGAAAAGGTTTGTTAGAGGGCAGAGAAGTGAAAAAATGGCTCAGAAAACCAAAAACAGTTGTTAATGAGAGTATGAGACAAGTGTAAACTTTAAACAGAGCAAAGAGCAGTTTTATTTAAGTAAGAAAAATGAGTTTATTTGGGAAGAGCAGAGGAATTGCAATCAGGACAAGCAAGCTATGGTGAACCAGAGGCATGTCTGAAGAGACAAAGGAAAGGTTACATTAGGTTTAAGGAGGAAACTGGGGAGGGTTGTTCTAAACAAAAGTTTATTGAAAAAGAACAAGAGTTTGATGTGGAAATTTCTCATTGGTTGCACGCTGTGGTTAGTGCGTTGTTAAGGTAGGCATGGATCTTCCTTCCTTAAAGGCAGGAAATAAATTCGCATGTGAAAAGTGCCCTCCCTTGTTGAAATAATTATCTTCCTTTTCCCTGCTGGTTATGTGGGCTGCAATGAGTGGGATGTATGTGAGAACTTTCCCTTCGGGGCTTCCTGACTCCATTTTAAATGAGATTTCCTTTTTTTTATTTTCAGATAAGAGTGTGAAATTTGGGTTTGAGAACAAGGCTACCAGGAAAGGGAGACATCTTGGGTTGAGTGGGCATGAACTCTCCAGGAATGCCTCAGCTCCTCTAAGGATGTTGTGGCTGGGATTGTTTGTGGTTCTGAGAAGGCTCTACTTTCAGTGAGCAGATCAAACACTAGATAAATTGCCTACCAGGAATAATAGCGATTTAAGCCATTGTGCTTGAATTTGAAACCTGAAGCAATTGTGCTTATATTGAAGTTATAAGCCTTTCAATGTTAAATTTTTAAAGGAAGATTGTTGTGTTTATACATTTTTCTAAAGGTGAAATACTTAAAAAATTTTGCTTCTATTTCTAAAAAATATACTTGAGTATTATGAATATTAAATCAGAAACCTAGATTTCAAGATGAGATTTCATATAAGGTAAAAGGGTATATTCAAACTGTATTGCTCATCATAACAAGTTTTTTAGAAGTGTTGTTTCAACAAGTGCAGGGCTGTTAATAACTTTTAGTTGGAGTAACAGTTCTGACTACTTACAAAATTGGAGGTGTGGAAGCTCAAAATAAAAATAAAACTAGTGTATTATTGTACAAATTGAAAAATAAAAACAAAAGACGTTAAGGATGAGCTAGAGATAGAAAAGTATATTATGTGATACTTTGACTCAGGCTTTTTTTGAGCAATAGAATAATTAAAAGAAGGTAATCTAAGGGGCACAAAAGATAAAGATGAAAGAAGTTTAGAGGAAAATTTTTAAATGGTAGGAATAGCTGTTGAAATGAGCAGATTTCATAAAAGGAAAAAAATAAGAAGATAAAAGAATTGCTTATTTATGTAAAGGCTTGTTTTAAATATAGGGAGTCATTAAAATGAATCTGTAAAAGAGGATTATACTGGAGAGGTGATAATTAAAAATAGGCTGTTCATTTTTTTCCCCTATTAATTCAGATACCAACATTGTCCTCATTTGCAAGTTTATGAATTTCTAGTCATTTAACCTAAGTTCTGCCTAGTTCGATCATCACTTCTTTTGTCAAAAACTTCTGGTTCACTGAGACTTCAAAGTAAATGTGTATACACACACACGCGAGCGCACACCCCACATCACACGTGCATGCTAATGAGTTCTAAAATTTTATTAATCAGTTTCAGACCACCATATCAGAGGTATAGAGATAGAACATATGATTAAAATAGGCATTTTTTAAATTTACTTTTTAATGTAAAGGTATAATTCCCTAAATTAAAGAGTTCATCTACAGAGTACCTGTATTATAAGACTTATAGAAATTTAACCATGCACTTGAGAAGGAGAGAACATGAAAGATGGACAAAAAGGTTGATTTTACAGTGTGTGAGATGCCAGGTAGTATTTTAACTCAATCAATTTATGTTCTAGATGGATTTTGATCTATATTGGCCTCGATTGCTTTATTCTTCTAATACCACCCTACTCGGAAGACTCTGGTGTCTAAATATGTCACAAGAGATTCTTAAATGCAAGACAACTGCATCTGGTGCTCAATAAAGAAACAGGGACATAACAGGGTAATGCTGATCATGTGCTGACTTATTACCTACTCCAGATGTGGGCCCATGGTCCATAACAGAAATCAATCAAATGTTTACTTCCCATCCTTTCTTCTTTTTTTTCTGAAATAAAATGATTTAAGTATTTAGGAATGAAATATTATTCAAACAATATCAGCTCACTCTAATATTTTACCATCATGACAACACATGGTGCTTTTTTAATGTATATTCCAACAATTCCAAGGGCCCATTGAGCCTCCAGTCACCACAAAGAAAAAGAGGAAGACTGAAGAGATATGACTCTCATTTTCCTGTCTGCCTGCTTCAACCAGAGAACATCTTCTTTCATCTTTTTTTAATATATTTCACTTATGATTTTGTTTTTATAAAGGATATTTCCATATAACAAAATAAAAATGATTGAAAAAGTGGAAAGAGTACCAGACATTTAGTGAGGACTACTTTTCTGAATTCAGCACCAGGTTTCGTAAATGCATGGAGTCTCTAACACTATTGATTTTTCAATTTAGAAGTAAATAAGCAAGTGATTTTGTTACTTTTTATATGTAACTTCAAATTTGCCTCTTTGTAAGTAATATGAGAGTAACATTTTCTATATTCCCTTTACTTATTTTTTTCAGATGTTTACTTAGGTGGATGTTTTATCTACATGTGCATGGAAAACTTCTATACCACCAGAACCTCTGCCCCTATGTTCCTCACACCATCATAAAGTAGCTACTTATCCTTACCTGCAAGGTCTGTCCTCAGCCTTTATTGCCAGGATCCAGCCTGTACAGTTTTAAAAAATTCAAAGAGCTCCAGATTGATAATTTCATTGTCCCGGGATCTCTGCCTCTTTCCTGGTTTTTGCATTCTTTTACAAATTCATGGAGCCTTTGCCTTTGTCTTTGTAATACAGTCTTAGTAGCTTTTCCCTTACCTCATTGACTAATCCCTAAATTTGTCATACTGCTGAGTATTCCACTCTTTCTTGAATGAGGATATTAATGGTAAGTTTTATTCCTTCAAGTTCACCTTGAAAAGCTGACTAGGTTTTTGCACCATACATATACCTACAGTCAGCTGGCTAGTCAACCTGATATTGACCACATGTCTCCCTAATCTACTCGATGCTGCTGCTGGAGCCTTCAGATTATCTTTCTGCACATGGGAATCTTTTTCTCTCTGCCTTTTTTGTGATTTTCCTCTTTCCATACCTTTTGTATTTGTGTAGTACCATTGTTTTAGTCTCGGTGACCCATAGCACCCATCTGAGATCCCAGTATTAATATTTCCCCAAATTTGATACATTCCAGAAATTCATATGCAGGCTGACTACTCATTGTTAATGATGTGGGAAAGACATTAGGGTTTGGAGCCGAGGGCCAAGAAAATTCTTGAGATGTCTTTGGTAACAAAAGGTGATTTTATGAAAGCATGGGGATAGGACCCGTGGCCAGAAAGAGCTGCACCGGGGTCATGAGGAGTGGCCCATTATATACTTGCAAGTTGGGAGGGGGTTAGGGATAGCATAAGTCTCTAAAGAATTTGGAAGCAAGATTTCCGGGACCTTGAGGGGGTTAGCTATTGTTGGGAAAAGGTCATTTATTACCATCTAATAAAACTTTAGTCATGAGACCCTTCAGATGTATATGGGTGGGCCATATGCTTGGGCGGATAATTGCCAACATGTATCTTGGGGGGTTAGAGATAAATGAAGTTGCCAAAGGAATTTTTATATGTTAAAGTAGGCTTACAGGATGGGGGGTGGGAGTTAAAATTGCCTTTTGCCCTTAGCAAAGTGTCAACATCAAGGCATTTGAGTTCCTAGAGGAATGTCACTCTACCTATTTCAAGGACTTGTCAATGGGCTCTAAGTAGAAAGGAAATTTAATAATTTTTCTTCTGCCTTTGTTTCCCACATCAGTTAAGACTAACTTTATTATTATTGTCACTGCCTTACCAACTGTGGATCCTAATAGTTTCTGCTTTCAAGTATACAGAACAAGAGGATTATTCACAGGGGGATTTTAACATTATAATGGAGCTGAGGTAACTGTCTAGCACTTTCTGATTCATTTGTGCTGGTGTTGGGTCCTCAAATATTTCTTTTCTTGTTTTAGCAATATGTTAGTTTCTAAAAGATGAAATTAACAGGCAGAAGCTTCTCTATGTTTCCTGAGTTCAGGAGGTCATTTCTGAGTTCAAGGGTCAATCCTGAGTCCAGGGAGTCAAGGGGTCTCATTGATGACACCCCCACCCTCAATTTAGATGCCAATTGCAAACCCAGGTTGTCACATGTGCTTCTACCAACCTATTATAGATCAGAGGTTCCAATGACCCCTTCCTCAGTTTCAATTACTTTGATAGACTAGCCCACAGACCTCAGGGAAACACTTATTTACATTTACCAACTTATTAAAGAATATGAGTACAGATGAACAACCAGGTGAAGTGATACATAAGGTGAGGTCCAGGAGGGTCCGAGTGGAGGAGGTTTTGTCCCTGCGGAGTTGGGAGACATCACTCTCCTGGTGTAGATGTGTTTGCCCACCTGGAACTTCTCTGAACCCCACACTATTGGAATTTTGTGGAGTCTTCTCATATAAGCATGATCAGTTATTAACTCCATTACCAGCCCCTCTTCCCTCTCTGGAGAATAGAGTGGTGGAGTTGAAAATCCCAAGCTTCTAGTCATGGTTTGGTCTCTCTGGTGAGCAGCCAGCAACCCATTCAGAGTCGCCTCATTAAAACAAAAGATGCTCCTATCACTCTTATAATTTAGGAAATTACAAGGGTTTTAGGAGCTCTGTGCCAGGACTCAGGGGCAGATACCTATATATATTTTCTATTTCTTATACCTCTTAACTGGTCTTCCTGCTTCTGCTCTTGTTTGCACAGTTTCTCACAGCACAAACTCCAGAAAGAACCCATTGTAAGCCAGATTGTGTCCTTCCTCTGTGCAAAACTCTTCAATGTCTTCTCATCTTACTCAAAGGAAAAGTGCAAGATCACTAATGTGATTCATGATCTGGATCCACACCTCTTTGATTTCATCTCTCCTGGTCCCCACTCTGTAGCACTTCAGCCACACTGTCTTCCACTCTTCCCTAAATCTGCTAGTCATTCTCTTCAGTAAGTCCCTTGAGTGGGAAAAGGTTAGCATATTTTCACATTGCTTTAAGAAGGTGCATCATATGAGATAATTGCATGACTAAGTTGACTCATTTTTCTACACATGATTCATCCACTTTCAGTGTTATGTGAGAAAACTAAAAATTATTCCTATTTAAAGCCACACCATATGAACTTTTGACCTTCAGTTTCCTCCTATCAGCTGACAGGTATTTCAAGTATTAAAAATAATTTTAAAATATGCATTCACAAAGCATAATTAAAGTGGTAAATCTGTTACTGAAGGACAAAGTCACAAACTCTGTTTCATAGAAATTATTTTTGTATTACCTGCTGTCAGACTCATTCCAGTCACTATTTTCAATTGAAGTAAGATGAGAATGAATTACACACACAAATACTTAAATGGTCCATTTTATTCTTTCCATATGGATAAAATTAGTATTAGATAGATTGTGGTGACTATTTAGTAACCGATTTTGTTAAAATTCATAGATAAGACATTAATTTTCCATCTTCTATGTTATTCAGTTAAGAAGTAAATGAACATGGAGAGGGCACAAGCTTTGTGGGAAATCTTTTTAATTCTTTTGAGAAAATGGTGATTCTCTTCCATTATAAACGAAGAGAATTACTTTTGTCAAAATGAAAAATCCTTTGCCTGTTTTCTATATCACTACATGTATAGAATTATCCACTTAAAAAATAACAGGAAATTTATCTCATCAGAAGGTTATTATAGAGTAATAATTTTGCTTAAAAGTGTTCATATGTTATTATGAATTGCTTTCAATAAGGTTTTTTAAATATATTTAGAAACTCATATTAAGATGTAAGATTATTGTTTTATGAAATACTTCTCCTCCTAAAATTTCTGTCCTACTGCTCCACAGAGATAATGAATAGTTTCAGAGGGCAGAGGAAAAATTTTATAATGCAGTGTTATCTAAGTGCCCAAGAAATAATGTATTCCAACTAGTGATGAAAACATTTTTTCTGTGGCATTTTTGCTCCTCTTGTGACATTTTGTTCCTCTTGTGACACATCATATACTACCTTGAATTAAAGATCTAGAACTGATTGTTTTCACATAATAACCTCTCCACATTATAAGTCAATGTTTGACAGTGATAGAATATTCAACTATATAAATATGTCCTTATTTATTTAAAACCATTTCTCGGGCGCCTGGGTGGCTCAGGGTGGTTAAGCGACTGCCTTCGGCTCAGGTCATGATCCTGGAGTCCCTGGATCGAGTCCCGTATCGGGTTCCCTGCTCAGCAGGGAGTCTGCTTCTCCCTCTGACCCTAACCCCTCTCATGTGCTCTCTCTCATTCTCTCTCTCAAATAAATAAATAAAATCTTTAAAAAAAAATAAAAATAAAAATAAAAAATAAATAAAACCATTTCTCAGTTGATGAACAATTAGGTTGCTACCTATATTTTTGTTATATAGATAATTCTGCACTGAGTATTTATTTATATATAAACTTTCACAATATTTTGTAGTTACAGTTTTAGAATCAGTATTACAAATCAGGGATGACACAGATATGACTAAATCACCTTCCAAAAGGATATTACTATTTATATTCTCATGAGCAGTGAATGGTATGAGTCCAGTTCTCTAGTACTTTATCCAGGTTTTATTTTTTTATGGATTATTCTTAGTGTACATATCTTCTTACATTTTTCTTTGTTAAGTTGTTCATCTTTTGTTAATTATCCCTTAAGAATTAATTATTAATATTCGAAAATGTCTTATTATATATGTGAACACTTTTTTATTTATGTGTTGCGAACATTTAATTCTGGTCAGTCACTGTTTTAAAAATGTGTTCATGGTGTCTTGTATCTTATTTTTTTTTTAAAGATTTTATTTATTTATTTGACAGAGAGAGAGACAGCAAGAAAGGAAACACAAGCAGGGGGAGTGGGAGAGGGAGAAGCAGGCTTCCCGCAGAGCAGCGGCCCGATGTGGGACTCGATCCCAGGACCCTGGGATCATGACCCAAGCCAAAGGCAGATGCTTAACGACTGAGCCATCCAGGCGCCCCTTGTATCTTATATTTTTATGATGTGTTATACCTTATAGATATTGTATTAATTTATCCAATTCTGTGTAATGTATTGCCTCAAAACTTAGTGGCTTAAAACAAAAAGACAAAAAATGTAATTTTCTCTCAGTTTCTCTGAGTCAAGACTCTGGACACAGCTCAGTTGGTCCACTGACAAAGGGTCTCATACAAGGCTGAAATCAAGGTGGTGGCTAAGGCCACAGTTTTATCATCAGGAAAAACTCAGAGAGGACCCACTTCTTTTTTTTTTTTTTTTTAAGATTTTATTTATTTATTTGACAGAGAGAGATAGCGAGAGAGGGAACACAAGCAGGGGGAGTGGGAGAGGGAGAAGCAGGCTTCCACTGAGCAGGGGCACTTAATGACTGAGCCACCCAGGTGCCCCAACAGGACCCACTTCTAAGCTCTTTTGCAAGTTGTTAGCAAGATTCAGTTCTTCCCCCACTGTTGGATGGAGGGCCACAATTTTCCACTGTCTGCTGACTAGAGACCATCTATGACTTGTGGTTCCCATGCCATGTATCTCTCTCCATGGGGCACCTCACTTGGCAGCTGATGGCTTTCATTTGAGTGTGCAAGTGAGAAAGCAAGAGTTGGTGAGCAAGGTGGAAGCCAGTCTTTTTGTAACCTAATCTCAAAGGTGATATTACATCATTTTTACTATATTCTTTTCCTTTGAAGCAAGTCGATAGGGCCCGCTCACACTACTAGAGAGGAGATTATACAAGTGAATGAATATGGAGAGACAGGGATCTCTTTGAGAGGCATCCGGAGCTGAGTACCATAAATGTCAAATTTTTATTTATGCAAGTTTGTCTGAATTTCCCTTTATTGCTTATAGCTTGACAGAAAAATATTTGTAGCTTATTTATAATTCCTTTACTGTGGCAAGAATAGTGTTTGGAATGTAATAAAGACTCATTAAATATTTCCTGAATAAATGCACCAATAAGTAGACTGAAAAGATAGCCGCAATTCCCACTCCTTCCTATGTCCATGGCACTTGCAATGTGATTTCATAGATCCTTCCATCAAGAGGTGGGTACTATGCCTTCACACCCAGAATCTGAGTTAGTTTCATTATTTGCTTTTGGAAACAGAATGTGGCTTCAGTGACAGTGTGCTAGCTCTGAGTTAGGAGATGAAGTGGCTTTTTATGACTCTACTCTCTCTCTCTTTGAACTCTATTGCTACCATGTGACCAAGCCTGAGCCAAAATGCTGGAAAACTAGAAATCATATGGATAAGACACAAACTGTCTAATTTTAGGAATCTTCCACCAAGCAGAGCAGCAGCCACCTGATTATCAGAAAGTGGTTGCAAACACAAAAACTGTGCTCAGCCAACAACATAAGGACCACCAGCTGAACCTGACCCAAATTGTTGAACCATAGAATTGTGAGCCAAATAAATGTTATTTTGAGGTGGTTTATTAAATGGCAAAATCTAAATAATATACTCACATGAATACTTTTTATTTATTTATTTTCTATTATTTGGCAAAATTCACTAGGGAACCCATCATCAGGTCCTAGACTTTTGGTTGTTGGGAAGTTTTTGATTACTGATTGAATCTCTTTGCAAATAATCAGTCTGCTCAGATTTTCTATTTCATCATGATTTAATCTTGGTAGGTTGTATGTTTCTAGGAATTTATCCATATCTTCTAGGTTGTCCAATTTGTTAGCATATAATTGTTCATAGTAGTCTTTCATGATCCTATGTATTTCTATAGCATCAGTTGTACTGTTCTCCCTTTCATTTCTAATTTTATTTGTTTATATATGTAACATTCTTGGTGCACACTTTCACTGAATGTTTAAAAAATGCTCCTTCATTGTTGTTTCACTTTATATGTCAGCTGTAAAAAGTGTGATACTAGGCTAATTGTTTTACTTGTATAAGTGATTTGATTTGATCTTTTGTCTGGAAACTTTGAGGATTTGTCTTTGTCTTTGACTTTTAATGGGTTTACTAGAATATGACTTAGAGTTGCTTATTCTCAGATGTTTTCAGTCAACTAGTGAGATCTTCAGAAACCCCAATAATGTGAGTCATATTCTTTCTTTCTCTATCTTTCATGTTCATTAGTTTCTGAGTTTTTACTTCTTTATGTCATTTTAAATCTCTTGGTTGTTTCCTGTCTTTTTACAGTATTCTTCATTAAATTTTTATTTGAATTTATTCTCCTTTGGGCAACTTGTAATAGAATATTCACCTATGAGATAAGTTTGCATTTTCTTCCATTTCTTTCCCTTTTTTTTGTCCATTTCTACTTTTAGTTTGAATTTCTGATTAGTTTTTCATATCTCCAATGCTTTTTGACTATATATTAATTTTTAGAGCATTAACATATTTTTCTTTATTTCATGGAACTTGTATTTTTTATGTCCTTTATAGGATCAATCTATTTCAGTTGATACATACACAACTTTGTTTCATGATTTTCTGTATTAGTTTACTAAGGATGTTAGGAGTTTTATTTAGATTTTATGATATTGGGGTATTTTATATGATTTTTTTGTTCAAACTTGCTCAAATGTATCCCTTTTACACACAATTATTTTGCAGCTTCAGCATTCTGTGTTCAAATAATATTTATGGTGTGATTTTCCATAGGTGTGAGGTTATTTTTTATCATTTAAGGAGGAAATTTGGGGAGGTATTTACTATGATACCAATATTGTCTACAACTACTCAGAATTCCTACTCCAAATATTTCACATTTATTTTTGACATTTTTATCTTTCTTGGTTATTCTTGTAATCAACATTCTTAAATTTTAAAAAGTTAAGTTTCTTTTTGTTTATGATTTAAGGATATTCTTTAAATCCTTCATAACTTAAGAAACAATGGGACATAGCTGTAAACTGCTACAGCTTCAGGAAACATCAACTATTTCACTATCTATAAATGTCTAAAAGTTTAGTAGTTATTTCTGGAGGCATTTTGTTAAGGGTTTAGAAGGTAAATGGATATTGCTGTCTTTACTGCAAATGAAAGCAAATTATTTCTCTTAAAAATACAAAAACAATAATAAAATCAAGTTCACATATGAAAAATTGCAAATCATCAGTCTGGGAATAACAATGTGAAATCTCTCATAACCTGATTCCCAGACTAAACTACCACCAAATAATATGTGTATACAATTCAACAACTCATAATGTCAAAACCCTTCAAATACAAATGTACTTTCACATATTTTACCTAAAATCCCACTGTATAAAGGCAGTTAAGGATACACAGTAGAATGGGGAGGGGAGGGGGTATTCTCCAAATCTACATGTAAACCGAAAAATATTTAGCATATGTAATACCTTGTGCCAGATGAGGGTAAAATAAATGCAGCAGGTGGTATTTTACTCCCTTTAAAAACAAAGCCCTTCACGTTCTACATGGAGCACTGGGTGTTATACGCAAACAATGAATCATAGAACACTACAACAAAAACTAATGATGTAATGTATGGTGATTAACATAACATAATAATAAAAAAATAAAAATAAATACACACACACACACACACACACACACAAAGCCCTTAATTTGTTGAAATAAGCCTTGAACCCATGAGGAGATAATTTTAAAAATATAACAATTTAAAATGTGTAGATTGAATTGTAATCTGATATTAAAACTTGGATCTCTGACTTATCTTTTATTCTCAGGAATATGGCCCATTTGGGCACACTGATGATATTTCTCAACACATTTGTTTATCAGATGATGGGGCCAATAATCACAATCTAAGATCAAAGAAATGCAAGTGAGTCCAACTGGGGAGACTTAAAGGATGGGTATTATTCAAATTGGATCATGAAAAATAGGTTGGAGTTAGAGAAAGAAAGGAACAGGAAGAACACACCTGGTATGAGAAATAATGTGACAATGGTAGAGAGCACTAGGTTGCCATCAGAATTATCCTTCTCCTTCTCTATAGGACAGAACTATGGCTGGCCATACAGACAACCATATTGAAAGTACACTTCAAATCTTTCTTTCAGGTAGATACAGCCATATTACTAAATTCTTGTCAATGAAATATAAACAGAACTGCAATAAGTCACTATCAGCATTAACCCACCACTGGGTGGGCTCTTCTATATTCTTTTCTCTTCCAGTAACTTAGATGTTAACACTGATGTGAACATGAAGATGAAAACCAAAACCTTAGAAAATGGTAGAGAAACAAGATAGAAGGACCTGCATCACTGAGTGACTATGCAGAATAAAGATACCCAGCTTATTCAGACTACTTACTTTAAGACTAGTACATGAAAGAACAGATTTCTAGCATCTTTAATCCACTGTGTTGTAGGGATCTCATTTTTACAATGCTTCAAACTCTTAACTATGTTAACTAATCTTGAATAATATAGTGAACACAAGTACAAAAGGGAGGAAGCACCATAAAACATTATGTGCTAGGATTGGATTAGTTGATTATAATCTAAAAAAAAAAAAAGAATGTGACTGAGAGAAATGTAGATAAATGAGGTCTATCATCTCTTCTGAGAAGTGTCTTCACAAAAGAGAGATGTGCAAGTTGACTTTTCTAATTGTAGAAAGGCTATTTAGGAGCAGTGGATTAAGATGACATACAGATTCCAAAATGTGGAGTCTCTTAAGACAAGGCTGAGGAGTCTAGAATTTGCCCCTTCAGACTTTGGCTCATAAACCTGCAGGCATAACTGAAGGAGGTAGGGTGTAATTAGCAAATTAGAAACATAGAATTCCCCTTCATTTCCATAAATTAACAAATTTTGACACATACGTTTGAACAATATCATTATCGGTCTGTTTTTCTTTGTTTTCTCTCTTTGGATATGGAAGTAATTACAGGAAACATTGCACTTTATTCCTAACTTCTTTTGAAGGAAAATAATGCAAATGTTACTATGAGTAACAATGGACAGGCAATCTTCTTGTTGAGGGGATAACAGCAGAGCACATGGTCCATCCAGTGTGGGTAGTTTTCTATGAATGCTAGCTGACTCTTGCCATATAGGAACCCAGGCTCAAATTTCTCTATCTGCTGTCATTGTTTGTTTGTTTTTTTTTCAAGTTAAGCCAGGAATCTGGGCTTTCAAACATAAAATTTCCTTGTCTTAAATGTTGGTAGAGAATTGTAGCTTTTAATGCTGGGCTAACCTTTACTGTGACAACCAAACTGACCATGTTTGTAGGCCACATTTGGTCAATAGTCTACCAGCCTATGCTTTTCTGAGAACATTCCAGCAAGGGAAAAAGAGTGAAAACATAATCTTAAAAAGAGCAACCCAACTGATGAGCAGATGATTTGAAATAAGCAAATATTATTTATGGTGAGAGAAAAGAGAGGAAATAATATTTCTTGTGCTCAAAATAGTTATTATATAAAATGCTTCACACAATTTATTTCATTATGCTCACAAAAATCCTGTAGTTCAATATTTTCTTTTCTTTTCTATGGTAAGTAAATTGAACCTTAAGGTAGTAAAATAACATACTGTTTTGGGTTGAGTAACCCAAGAAGCAGAGGCCGAATAAATATATTTGAGCACAGATAGTTTCTTTGGAAAGTAAACTCATGAAGCACTGGTAGGGAAGTGAGACAGAGGAGAAAAGGAAAAGAAGTCACTATTACTTGGGTAGAGTATAATACGCCTCAGAATTGGTACACCTTGCCCCTATCCTCCCAAGGGACAAGGAAGCTGGGTTATGTACCCACTACACCTGCCTGTCATTTGTGGAGGACGGCTTCCAAGAACATTAATTGTCTGCCACCTCTGACGTGCCTCATGTTTTTGCTGGAGAACATCCCTGGGCCAGAGGTAGCCCTCAGGCAGAGTGTTGCAAGTACTTCAGAGTAAAGCTGCTGGCATGTGTGGATACCCTGAATGCTGAGGGGTTATGGAGTCCTAACCATATCTTCCACACTTGACCAAATTTGCTGAAGTATTTAATCTAGGGATGGGAGCAGAAACTGAAGGATGAGCAAGTGAAGGGGATAAAGAAGAAATATTCAGATAGTAGGTAAAAACTAGAACAATATGGCAATTTAGAATTCGAGTGTGGTTGGAATGAGAGATTTATAAAAATTAATAAAATCAAATAATCTATTAGTGCATAAAATGCATTATATTGTCTTTGGGAAATTCTCCAAAGTTTAAATATTCCAGACCCACATTGAAATTTGAAATATGAACCAAGCGATAATTTTTGTCTTCAGAGAACTTGAAATTACATGAAAGCATGGTCAAGAGAAGACAGCATAGATTGTTATACTCTTAACAATCTAGAGATGGATTTTAAACTTTCTAAGGTAATATTATTTTCTTCAATAGGGTATCAGATCTATTTTCATTTGAAGCTTTCAGATACTTATGTAAGCTCACGTTCAATCCAAATTGACCTGGCCTATCTATTACTTTGTTGTGATGCACACATCTACAAGTTTTATTTCACATCCCTTTTCAATATTCAAATCTCTTTAGGTAATATTCCTTCATTAAGTCCACATTTTGGCTGACTACTCCTGAATTTTTTTTCTGCAAAATGTTTCTGGAACTTTTGTTCAGTTTTATTTTATTTTATTTTATTTTATTTTATTTTATGTTAAGGATTCCAGTTGAGAGACAGAGTAGAGATCATATAGCTAGATCTGTATTGATTCTATGATAATCACCATAACAATCAAATATAAATAAAACTAATTTCCAGGTCAACTTCAGAAACACCAGAACCAATATAGGTTTTGAAACAGTCTGGTTGTACATTGCTAACTAGCACAGGAGGGAATAAATCTTGTCAAGCAACAAAACAACTTGCTATTTATACACTCCCTGGAGGGAAAAGGTGATATTGACATGGAACACATACAAGGTCACAATATGGAAAATAGGTTTAGTAAATCCATACCAAACTCAGAATGATAACTGAGATTTGCATTGTCTCCCTTTACTTTGCCCATGCTTTTCTACTTAAAAGTTAGGTAATGTAGTACTTTTTGTCAACTAGCTGATTTTTTTAGTTTCTGGAGTTTAAAATTCTGTGTCCTTAAAAGCATCTTTCAATCAAAAAGCATAAAACTTTGTCCCAAGTCTTGGTTACATGACCCCTGAAAAAAGTAAAGAACACTAGATCTGTCAGAGAGAGAGCTGTTGCTTAGTAGCACATACCAGAGTGTCACTTTAGAAAAGAAAGATGTATTTATATGTGGAGCTAGATTTCCCAGAGAAGCAGTTTACACCATGCTCTGCAAAGTATTTATCTGGCAGTCAATAAATGACAGTGATGATGGTGATCTGTTAGACTTACAAGAGCACCTGGAGGAACTATCACGCCTGACTGATAAGCTGAGAAAAAACAGTGAGAAATAGAATTGGGACCATGAGAGCTCCACTTGATAAATAGCCCACAGCTTCTAGTCCATGAGAAAAGACTGAAGTTACTTTGGGGGATTAATTAAATGGAGATGGCAAATAATTCTGGAATTCCTAAATTCTTACCACCCTGCTAATAGATACTGTCTAATGAACACTTCACATTTTGCTTCTCAAATTATTTTCCATCAAGAAATAGTAGGGGGAAAAAAAATCTACCAAAGGCCAACTCATTTTAACATAAAATGTTACCAACATAAAATGACCAAAACCACTATGCGTTAAGATTTTATGTAATAACATGTTTTAGTAGTGATTATGGTGAATGGAAAATAAAAACACAAAACTAAAAACTAAGATTTCTGGAAGAATGGAAAGGGATATTAAACTAAGATTAATGGTTGACAATCTTTACATAACAGGATGGAAAGTGTGACCCATTGTTTTATCTTATGGTTTGCTCTAAGGGATACCCATTAGATACACCACCCTCCCTGGTGTGAGGCCTCATCAGTCCGCAACTCTGTGCTGCATTAGATTCAGCAGGCTCAATGAAAAGAAAGAGGGAAATTCTCACAAGCCAAATCATACAGAACTTCACCAGGGAAAAAAGTGTGAAACAAGTTCAGGATAAGGCAAAGAGCTCAGGGAAGAGAGTTGAGAAAAGTTTCATCTATAAATAAAAGCAGCGGTACAATGTTGCCCCAATTTATATTTGAAAACACTATTCTTTGATGATTGCCCATAGAGCAGTGCCAAGGTTGGACTCCTAATAGATTTACAGAGCCTTCTTTTGCACTTGTTCTATTCTCTGTGTAATTCTGAATTTCAAGCTGCTGGATAACCTAGAGGAGTTTATTGCCATGACGACAGTGAGGCGTGATTGTTAAAATAGATCAGAATGTTTATTTTTCTAAGTATTCATTTTAAACACTTGTTTACAGCTTCTTCTTATTTTCAATTTGTTCATACAGTACCATTTTGGCTGTCCACTTCCCTTTGTTTTTACCACTTACACCAAAGCAGAGATTTAGCTGTTATAACTAAAATTGCCACACTCAAAATGGATGCTGTAAGTACTACCCTTGACATTAGCCACCTTTATTGCTGTAAGACTCTCATCTCGGTTTAGATTAATATTGATCATAGATTTAACAAGGTAATAAAAAATTATTATCCCAACAACTATATCAAGTCAAGGAAAGATATGCATCATGAAACACATTAACTATTTTTAACTTTTTATTTACATTGAACTGCATTAATTATGCAAATTAATTATGCAAAGACCTCAGTAGCAAGACAATAGCAGTAGGAAAATATAAAATAGGTTGGAAAACACTGCCTCAAGGTAGGCTCCCCTTAATTCTCCATGTTTTCCGGGCCTTAGAAATCTGAGCGTAAGAAGTGTAAGTGTTCTACCTAGGTTATTTATAACTTGAGAAATGTATTTTATTATTGACCATTACTGATAATGCTAACAGAATGTATTTAGGATGGCATATTTTCTATATCTATTCATAAGTAGTTTTTAGATCACATAGTACTATAACGAGTCTATGACGTAGATAGAAAATGTGGAGCTACATCTGTATTACAGATAAAACTGACTAGTGCTAGATTTTATGTTAATATACGGCAGATTCAGGATTGGAATCTTGCCGATTGCTTGCTTTCTACAACAACAGAGTCAAGCAACACACTTGGTTTAAGCTAATCGGTAAAAATCATTTTACACTCCATTCAGAACCTGGCACGACAGGCACTGAAATATTAGATAAATAGATGTTTAATAATGAAGGACTGTCATCTCTTCAACTATACCTTTTCAGCAAAATATTTTCAAAATGGTTAAGCTTGATTCCTTATTTTGTTTTGTTTTGTTTATTATCATATTTGAGTAATCTCCACAGAGGCTAAAGCCCTATCTCCAGCCTCCAGTGTAACATCTGTCACATAGTAAAAAGTCAATGTAGATTTTTTGAATGAATGGATGGTTGGATGGCTGTCTGATTGCCTACTCGGCTGGATGACTGCATTTTTTAATTTATACCTTGGGATCTTGTTATTTGAAGTTATTATTGGATTGTCTAAAATGAACAATGAAAAATAAGGAATTCTTCACTTCATCTACAGCAGTGATCATTGTGATGGTTAAATTATTCATCTCTTGATTTCACTTCTCATATAATGATTCAATGTGTCTAGGTTGGGATCCAAAAATCTGCATTTTAACACACTCAAATTTATACTAATGCAGGTTGTGGATTATGTTTTGAGAACTTTTTCATGGTATATAGGTCTGATTAGAACAGACCCTGTTAAAAATTCTTGAGCAAATCTAGGATAAAATTGTCAGACTTTAGATTACATACATCTCAAAGTACTAAACTGATCTCTGAACTCCTGGCAGAAGTCTCACAAAGCAATAAGTATTGTTATGAACATTAACAATAAAAATAAGAAATCTGCATTGAGCATTTGACATGTGCTTTAGAGCGTAAGATATAGTTCTTGATTCAGATAGCTGGGTTAAAATCTTGGTTCTCTCCTTTAGTAGTTGTATCTCCCTGGTCCCATTATCTAACTTCTTTCTTCTTTAATTGTTTTATTTGTACAATGTAGAAAAAATAAAAAATAACAACATTTCCTGTTTTTAAGGAAAAAATTAAACTAAAATTTAAAAATTAAATTAAATTAAATATATTTCTTATTTTGGAAAGAAAACTTAAAGCAAGTGAACACTAAGGTATTATGGGTATTAATATAAGGTATTAAAGGTTGATATTGACTCACAGATAAGCTATGACAATTTCCAAAGATAACTAGAATTTTTCATGAATTTTACACCTATGTTCTATCAGACCTGCAAAAATGGGTTTTCTCTACTAAATACTCTGAAGGAATTTATTTAAGACTTAAAAAAACATAGACAAAGCTACACATAGAGATAGCAATACAAGAACATTTATGAGAGTTTCATCCTTTTTATCATATCTCACGAGAAAAGAAGAGGAGAAATGGGAAAGGAATAAAATCCTGGAATGTGAAATTTGGAAAAAAGGTCAGAATTTCTCTAGTCCACTGATGCCATTTTACAGACAAGTAATTAATCAATGAATATACATCTAACTATACTATAATAGCACCAGATGCGTGGATCTCTACCATTATAATTCATGTTCATTGCAATGGATATGCTAGCCTTTTATATAATTGAAGCAAAAAATTCCAGGTTTCAACCAAAGATATCATCACATTTTTTTGTACATGAAGAATATAGAATGTACTATGTATTGACATAATGTCTTTAACAAAGTGTTTGTTTAATTAATATGTATTATATATGAATTGTATATAAATATATATGATTATATAATCAACAGAAATATAAAACCACATTTATATATATATATACACACACATATATATATGTACACACACAATTATATGTACACACACATTATACAGTAATACTCAAACAAGGCTGTTAATATTCTTTGACTGAAACAAACACAAAAGCTATCTTAACCAATCATTAACCGAATAATACTAACACAAAGATTAAGTCTCTTTGCCACTTTTCAACATTAGTTGTTTTTTTTTCCAAATTTACTAAAGACTAATTCTAAAGTTTAAAAGGAAAAGCAGAAGAACCATAATAGCTAACACAATATTAATGGAGAAAAAACAAAATCAGGAGACTGACATAACAGAGCTTCAAGGCTTACTATAAAGTGGTAGTGATCAAGAAAGGGCAGTATTAGCAAAAGAATAGACAACCAAAGGAACAAAATAGAGAGTCCAGAAATAGACCCAGCTAAATATAGATAGCTGATCTTTGACAAAGGAGAAAGGAGAGTCTTTTCAAGAAATGGTGCCGGAACAACTGGATATCCACATGCAAAAAAACAAAAAACAAACAAACAAAAAACTTAAAACTTTTACAAAATGAACTCTCAAAATGTACTAGAGGTGTAAATGTAAAATGCACAACGATGAGTCTCCTAGAGGATAACATAAAATATAGGTGATTTGGGGTTTAGTGGCAACTTTTTAGATTTAGTACCAAAGCACTATTGAAGAAAGAAAAATTGATTCATTAATATTAATTCATTAATACTCATTAATATTAAAAACTACTGCTGTGCAGGGGCGCCTGGGTGGCTCAGTCGTTAAGCGTCTGCCTTCCGCTCAGGTCATGATCCCAGGACCCTGGGATCGAGCCCCGCATCGGGCTCCCTGCTCCGCAGGAAGCCTGCTTCTCCCTCTCCCACTCCCCCTGCTTGTGTTCCCTCTCTCACTGTGTCTCTCTCTGTCAAATAAATAAATAAAATCTTTAAAAAAAAAAAAAAACTACTGCTGTGCAAAAGATATTATTTAGAGAATGAAAAGACAAGCCACAGATTTGGAGAAAATATTTGCAAATACGTATCTGTTACAGGACTGGAATCTAAAATATGCAAGCAGTACTTAAAACTCAAAAACAATGAAACAACCTGATTAAAAAGTGGGCAAAAGTGAACAGATATCTCACCAAAGAAGATATGCAGGTGGAAAATAATGCTAATCATCACATCATTAGGGTACAAAATAACAATGAGATACCACTACAAACTTACTTAGAATGTCTAAAATCTAATACCGCATACTGGTGAGGATATGGGTGGGAATACAAAATGCTACAGCCACTTTGGAAGATAGTTTGGTAGTTTCTTACAAAGCTAAACATATATTTACCATATGATCCAGCAGTCACACTCCTTGGTATTTACCCAAGTGAATTTAAAAGATGTCCACAAGAATCCTGCACATGAGTGTTTAGAGAAGCTTTATTCATAGCTTCTCTATGTAAGCAACCAAGCAACCAAGATGTCCATCAGCAGGTGAATTAGTAAACAAATGGGGTACATTCATTTAATGAAAAATTATTCAGCACTAAAAAGAAATGAATTATCAAGACATTAAAAGGTGGAACCTTAAATGCATATTGCTAAATGAAAGAATTCCATCTGAGAAGGCTGCACATTGTGATTTGAACTATTGACATTCTGGAAAAGGCAAAACTATGGAGACTGTAAAAAAGATCAGTGATTGCTAATAGTTCAAGGGAAGGAAGAAGCAAAGGGGGTTTTTTAGACAGAAATCATTCTGCATGATACTCAAATTGGTGGACACATTACACTATATATTTGCCCAAACTCTTAGAATGTACAACACACAGTGAACTCTAATAAAAACTATGGACACTAGTTAATAATAATGTATCAATACTGGCTTCTCTATTGTAACAAATATTTCACACAAAAGCAAGATGTTAATAATAGAGGAAACTGAGGGGTTTGGAGTGATGTGGGGGTTATTTATGAAGTCTCTGTACTTTTCACTCAGTTGTTCTGTAAACTTAAAGTGCTCTAGAAATAGTTTATTAACTAAGGAAACAAAAAAATTAGCAATATGACACATTTTAATTATTTTAAAGAAAAAACCATTTTAATTTTAAATTAGTTACTAAACTTCTTTATTATCATTAAAATTTAAACAAAAAATTAACACTATGAAAACCTTTTTAGATCACAAAAATTGTTCCCCAAACCTCTTAAAAACCATAGTTAATAAAGTATTTTGGAAGAATTTGGAAACACACACATGAGCTAAGTATGATAACATTAAAGAGTTACATAATTGGGGAATTTTTTCAACTTTATTTATTTATTTATTTTTTATTATGTTATGTTAGTCACCATACAGTACATCATTAGCTTTTGATGTAGTGTTCCATAAACTTTATTTAGATAGAAATGATTAAATACGTTCTGAAAATCAGGATAGTTTGAAAGGATTAGTATATTTTTAAAAAATTTTTTGAGTATAGTCAACACACAGTGTTACATTAGTTCCAGGTGTCCAACACAATGATTCAACATCTTTATATCTTATGCTGTGCTCACCACCAGTGTAGTTACCTTCTGTCACCATACAACGCTATTACAGTATCATTGACTATATCCCCCATGCTGTGCCTTTTATTCCTGTGACTTATTCATTCCATAACTGGAAGCCTGTATCTCCCACTCCCCCTTACTCATTTTGTCCATCTCCCCACCCACCTCCCCTCTGACAAACATCAGTTCATTCTCTGTATTTATAGATCTGATTCTGCTTTTTGTTTGTTTTGTAGATTCCACGTGTGAGTGAAATCATATAGTATTTGTCTTTCTCAGTCTCATGTATTTTACTTAGCATAATATTCTCTAGGTCCGTCCATATTGTTAGAAATGGCAAGATCTCATCATTTTTATGGCTGCATAATATTCCATTGTGTGTGTGCGTGCATGTGTGCGTGTATAACATCTCCGTTATCCATTCATGGACACTTAGGTTACTTAGGTTGCTTCTATATCTTGGTTATTGTAAAAAAAAAAAAATGCTGCAAAAAATATAAGGGTGCATGTATCTTCCTGAATTAGTGTTTTGTGTTCTTTGGATGAATACTTAGTAGTGGCATTATTAGGTCATACAGTATTTCTATTTTTAATTTTTTGAGGAATCTCCATACTGTTTCACAATGTCTGCAACAGTTTGCATTTCCACCAACAGTGCACAATGCTTCCTTCTTCTCCACATCCTCCCCAACACTTGTTATTTCTTGTCTTTTTTACTTTAGCCATTCTGACAGGTATAAGGTGATATATCATTGTGGTTTTGACTGGCATTTCCCTGATAATTAATGATGTTGAGCATCTTTTCATGTGTCTATTGGCCATCTGTGTGTCTTTTTTGGAAAAATATCTATTCAGGGATTAGTATAATTCATCATGCATAATCAGTGTTAGAAACTGAAAACTCACCATGCCTCCAAAGACCTAACTAAAATGAGGTATTTTCGTTGTGTTCTTTTCCTCAACTGAAAAATATTTTAATAAACAGCACATATTTAGAGAATGACTACTTTTAGTTAAGTTTAATTAATTAATTAATAAAAAATAAGTTTTGAAATCCAAGATGTTAATTTTCCCTAGTTTCCTTCTTTGAATTCTGGGTGTAGCCAGGTTCCACCTTCAATATTGTGATGGTATGAATGTTTGTTGACCAGAGGATTGCTGCAACATGGTTTTATTTCTTTATAGACCAATATGTAGTACAATTATATTGCCTTTAGAGTAGAAAATAAACAATGTATGTCTAGTTCATTGCTTTTACTATTTGAAAATATAGCTCGATTGCCTTCAAACTCATTAATTTTCTCTGCCTCTTCAAATGAAATGGTGTCTCATATAACACCTGAACAAGAGTGAATTATTTTACTTTAGAAGATGAGGAAAAATAGTTATGCCCTATTGAACTTTTAATATAAAGCAACTGCTCCTTGAAATGCTTAATGATTACAGAAAAGACCTATAGGGAGATTCCAGACTCGATCTCTTAGAAGAATAAATAAAACAGACAGGTAATTAAAAGCAAATTCAGTTCTTGGTTTCACTGCTCAGTGTATATGCTCACTAAGCGTTAGCAGATCAGGAGTAGGACTGCAGAATACTAAGCTGGAGAGAGCCTCTGTCTGGTAGAAGACATCTTTACTATTTTTCACTGAAAATCTCAGCTATCAAAAATCTTCAACCTTTACCAACAATCCAGTACAAAGCAGATCTACTCACCAAATAAATTTTATGATAGAAATGAGTTAAAATGATATGAAATTTGTGTGACAGTGTGTGTGTGTGTTAAATTGCTTCTTATTTAGAAGAAGTAAGCTTCATATATATGTATATGAACATGTCAAATTTCCTGAGGGCAAATATTTGAAGATTAGCTCTCTTTTCTCTTATTATTTCCGCAAATATTTAATAATTCTCAGTGCCTAGCCACGTTTCAGATATACTATCTATAGAACCAGTTGAACCTCCAAACTTTTTTTTTCCTTTTATTATACTGTTTATAATCCTGTTCTGCTCAAAGGCACACCTCCCATCTTTGTTTCACCCACGATAAACATCTCTAGGGGTACAATGAAAGGAATTTTGACTTTAATTTTCATTTGATTGAATCAGATGGTTTTGGAAATGCTTCCTATGGTTTTGTAGTTTCTGTATTGCCCCATTCAATTAGTACCACTTACATACTAGTCTAATTTAATGCCCATTTCCCACCCACAACACTGAAAGTTGTGCTGTGTGTAATTTTGACACCCAAACCTATTTGCTGTGACTAGAATCTCTTACATGGCATCAGTGGGATCTTACTGAGTGCACTGTGGTTAACTGGCATTCGGAGCACAAAGTACTTATGCTACAGCCATTGTTTTTCAAACTTCTCTAGTATCAGAACTCTGGATGACTTATTGCCTGATATTTGCCTCATTTCTTAGTTTTATTTAGTCTTATATTGGTAGGATCAATTGGTTATAAGGAGAATTACTGGATTGGTTTTCCAAGAAAGCTATTTAAGGAAAGATGATTTTCTGAAAATCATCATCTTTCTGAAATCTTATTTCAGAAAGTTTTATTTCTGTTTTTGTTGGAAACATAGAGATGATGACTGAAGCCACACAGGAAAACACATTGGACATAAGGTGAGCCTGACAATAGGATGATGCAGTTAAAATGATGCTTGTGAGAGAGGAAATTGGGATGTTGATGCCATAGACCTTCTACAACAGTTATGATGGACTCCCTACTTTGGAATTCCTTTACATGAGACAACAACCTCTATCTTTCAGTGTTATTTAAATAATTTATTCTAGGAGAGAAATATAATTCCCAATGCATGCAACTGTTTTGTGCTCCTCTTAGCCTATTGAGTGTAATCCTACTGGCTAGAAATGCCTGAAAGCATTCACCTGGCTTGCAGTGAGCTTCCCACAGACATCTCCTCTTTCCAAACCAGTGTTAAAACTGAACCCACCCTTGTGGTTCTTCCTATGCTTGCAAGATGCCCTTCAGCAACAACCATCAGGAAACTTTGAAAAAATAAATGTTTATTGCTTACAAGACCTGCAAATGACACAATACCCCTGGGGCCCTCTGGTAGAGCAAGAGAGGAGAGAGAGAGAGAAAGCTCATGCACTGGGGATTCTGCTTTTATTGGGGTCAAGAGTGGGAGCCTCAGGTTTCACAGGCTCACTCTTTAACGTGAATTTAAAATATAACAGCAGGAATTTAAAGTGAGGGAAACAGAAAAGACACGGAGGTGAGTAACTGAAATCAAATCTTCTAAAACACAGGAGGCTCAGACAGGTGGGGAGTGGTCTGGCTCTTTATCTAATCCTGTGACTGGTAAGGTGTTTATTCAACGTAGCTGGCTTTGAAGTGGGTGCCTCTTTCAAATGGATACTAGCAATCAAAGCTTAGTCAGGCACCTGCATTACCAAAAAGAAAAAAAAAAGTCTGTAAGGTTCACACTACAACAGCATTACCTCAGTTCAAAAAATCCAAATCAGATCATGTATATAAATTCTTAAATAGCCGGCACATACTGGGCAATGTACAGTTAATTAGCAAAAGTGGAGGCTGATACAATTGGACATGAGAATTGTTTTCAGGTCATTCTCAGGATTTGAACCTCCATTATTCTCAGTAGAATCAAGAGTCATAAAATTTTTCCAACGCTGCTGTACAGACTGGAAAACAAGCAAAACATTTACAAGCAATAGATGCAACTCAAATCCTGCAGAGAGCATATATTCAAAGAATATGTATCAGGAGAACTTATATTTAAATTTTAAACCCTTAAAAATTATAAACAATAAAAAAAATTGAGAATTGCTTCAGTTTGCCATAAAACCACTTCAGTTTGTAAATCTCAAAAACAAAAATGCTGTACCTTTATCAAAACCAGTATAAAAAGCTGAAGTTCAAAAATAGATCTGGAAGTCCCTGATGCCCCGGCTCTCTTTGTCTTATTTATCTTTGATGCAGCTTGAAGATCAGCAGAATTAATAATGGTAAAATATATTTGATGACACTCAATGAAAGTTAATTTTCTTAGGGAAAATAACAAATGACTTCCACATATAGGGAGAAAAAATGGTAGTGGTGATGGTGGTAAAGAATCCACAAAATTCAGGGGTGTCAAGGTGGCTGCATGGGTTGGGCCTCTGACTTGCGCTCAGTTCATGATCTTGGGGTCCTGGGAATGAGCCCTGCATCAGGTTCTGTGCTCAGTGGGGCATCTGCTTGTCCATCACCTTCTCCCTCTGGCCCTCTCCCCACTTGTGCTCTCTCTATATATATCTCTTAAATAAATAAATAAATAAAATTTTTAAAAAAAGAATCCACAAAAATCATAGATAGAAATATTCTAATTTGTCCAGCAAAATACAGTTATACAATTCACTAATTCATAAAAACAAAATCATAAAGTCTTTACTGTTTTCTTAGTTTTTGCTTTTGATAAAAAGTGTGACTAATTATTTAACAAGAGTGAATATCACTCTGTAATTTTAAAGTGTGAAATGAAGTTTGGAAATAAATAGCTTGCAAGCAGGCCAGTTGAGGACCCAGCAGGGGTCCCACAGGACTAGCTAAGAGGGTTTTTAGCTTTAAGTAGGATGGAAATCAAATGTGAGCCAGCAGGAAGTGAAAGCAGAGTTTACTGAAGATACATATCTTCAATATATATATATAGAGAGAGAGAGAGAGAGATAGATATAGATATATATATATAGAGAGAGAGAGAGAGAGATGGACGGAGCATCCAGGAGACTTGGAAAGGAAAAGAGCATGAGTCTCCTCTTTGCTTGGAGTCTTGGGTTTTTATTGGTGATTGTGGTCTGGTGCACGTGTCCTCTTAGTCATACAGGGAACTGTTTAGAATAAGGACAGTGTCCAGGTGTCCCTTGTAAGTCACTCATTCCCTGAAGCCAGGGGTCTTGGTGTCAAGGTGTTTGCAGTCAGTGGTTTTGGAGAACGAGGACCCTGCCCAGTCATGCCTTAGATGTTATTTATAGTGCTGGAAGACTCCAAAGATATCATTATCTCTTTGTCCCTTACAAGGAGGATATATGCTATTTGTATTACAAGGCATGTGTAGAGTGGGGTGGGGGGGGGCAGATCCTAGCAAGAATAGGAACTGGATAAGAAGAAAAAGAAGAAAAAAACAACTTTTTCTTTCATGGGGTCCCTTCAGTTTCCCTGTGTCATAATTATGTCAGCTATGATTGAATAATTGCCCTAATTCTCTACACATTTCTATATTCATCGCTTTTAAAAAATATCTTTCCAGGGGCGCCTGGGTGGCTCAGTCAGTTAAGCATCTGACTTGCTTTCATCTCAGGTCATGATCTCAGGATTGTAAGATTGAGCCCCACATCAGGCTCTGGGCTCAGCTCTCTCTCTCTATCTCTCTCTCTTAAATAAATAAATATCTTTCCAGATCACTCCATCAAAAGGCAGAGTCTATATATTCACTCCTTGAATCTGATGTAGCCAGATGACTTATTTTATCAGTGGAATTTCTGAACCTAAGCCTTAACAGGATTTTATACATTTTCTCCTAGACCTTTGTCTTATCCATGAAAGCAAGCCAGGACTATCTTGTTGGAGGAAAAATACATGGAAGAGAGCTGAGGTACCCCAGCCAAGAACCATATGACTCCCAGATGCAAAGCCACCTAGCTTCAGTAGCAGCCATTTAAGGGAGACCAGCAGATACAAGAACCCCTCTATCTTGGCCTATTTTTTAACATATCAGAAACAGTGATTTATTGTTTAAAATACTCAGTTTTGGGGTGCTTTTTCACAAAGCAATAATATGGCAATAAATTACTAGTACAATAGCCTAAAATGGTTACATCATTCTGAGACACTAAGAAAATGTTGTAATTGTACTATAGCAAGCTGAATTATAATACTTTATTCAAAATAGAAAATAGAAAGTAGAGAGAAAGTAAGTTTGGCAAGCATGTAGATTTAGTTACAAATTTCATCATTACTATCTATGTAAAAATAGGGGCGCTTGAGTGGCTTAGTAGGTTAAGCACCCCGCTCTTGGTTTTGGCTCAGGTCATGATTTCAGGATCATGAGATTGATCTGTCAGGCTCCTAGCTCAGCCCCGGGGACTCTGCTTGGGATTCTTTCCCTCTCCTCTACATGTGCCCCTCCCCCGACTTGTATGTACGTGCATGCGCGCTCTAGATAGATAGATAGATAATAAATAAATAAATAAATAAATAAATAAATAAATAAATAAATAATAAAATCTTTACTATCTATCTAAAAATAGAAAATCAATTAGCTTTTTTGGGCATTACTTTCCTCATCTGTAAACTGGCCTAATAATAGTATCTACCCCTTTGGTGTTAGCAAATAGGCCTTCCTGTTAAAAGCAAACAATCAAAACTAAATATTATAAATCATTTTTAATGCTTTAGCCATTGACCCACATGAAGAGTTAACACATATGCTAGGCATCTAGCACTCTTACTAAATGTTACAAAAAAATCATTTTAATACGATTTAAATGTCATCATCAGCATTAGTTAATAAATGCTACCAAAAGTTCTCAAGCAAAGAAAATGGAAATTATTTTAATAATCCTTTAAAAAAGGAAGAGTTTAAATACTGGATTCACGTTTTGTTATTTAAATTTAATACAAAAAGATGTATTGATGGATCACATACAGTATTTTTAAACATAGATCAAATGAATTCAAACTCTTAAAAGACATGTTAATACATAAAATATCTGGTAACTTTTTGAAAAACATATTAAATTCTATTCACACAAATAATTTTGCAAGCAAGACGTCATTGACTAAAACCAATTACATTAAAAAGATTCCTAAGTAAAAAATAATGTTAAGAAAATTTTTATATTAAAGGATATTTTTTCAAAAGCAATTATTACTTTGGAACATGTAAATGTTTAATTGTCCAAGACAATTAAATGAAGTATGAGTGACTTTTCAACAAATATTAAGCATGGCATCTCATGATCTGTAAAAGATAATATTGATAAATTGCACTTCATCAAAATTTAAAATGCATGCTCTATGAAAGACCCTGTTGAGAGGATGGGAAAACAAGCTACAACTGGGAAAAAATATTTGCAAACCACATACTGGACAGGGGATAAGCATCTTAAATATTTGAAGAACTCTTGAAACTTAGAAAAAATAAGGAATTCAATTAGAAAATGGACAAATACCATAAGCAGATATTTCACCAAACATGACATACTGATGGCAAGTAAGCATATGAATATGTTCAATACCATTAAGCAGTAAGGAAATGAAAATTTAAATCATGGCATATTAGAAAGATTAAGTTAATAAGATATGATAATACTGAATGTTGGCCAGGTGAAGGATATACTGAATTTCTCATAAATTGCTGATAAGACTGTACAATGTTATAACACTCAGGAAAAAAGTTTGGCAGTATCTTATAAAACTAAAATACACTTACTATATGACCTAACAGCCCCACTCCTGGAATTTATCTCAGGGAGATGAAACTTTATGTTCACACACAAAAAAATTGTACATGGATGTTCACGGAAGGTTTATTTGTAATAGCCAAAAATTGTAAATAGCCCTGTTGTTGTTCAGCTAGTAAATGGTTTAACAAACTGTGGTGTATCTATGCCATGAAATATTACAAGGAATGAACTACTGACCCATGTAACTACCTCCATGGATCTCAAGGTGCTGAGTGGAAATGTCAATCTCAAAAGGCTACATACTATACATTCCATTTATGTAAGATTTTTGAACCAACATGGGGATGGAGAACAGACTGGCTGTTCATGTAAACAGTCGGAGTTTAGCAACAGTGGGGTTGGTAGAGTTACAAAGGGGTAGTATAAAGGAGTTTCTTTGAGATGATGAAAGAGTTCTGTTTCTTGGTTGTGGTGGTGGTAAAACAAATCTATATGTGGTAAAGTTTCATTGAATTACACACACACAGACACAAATGAGTGCATGTAAAAATTGTTGACGTATGAATAAAATCTGTAGTCTAACAGTATTATATCACTATCAATTTCCTGATTTTCCTTTTGTGTTACAATTATATGAGATGTGACTATGGTAGGAAGTAGGGACATAGGCAAACTGGACTCTCTGTACTATCTTGGAAAATTCCTGTGTATTTATGATCATTTAAAAATTAAAAATACCCTCTAGTATCTTAGATTTTTGTTTTTTAATAAACCAGAATTTGATACTTCATATTAGTTCATCACAAGTCAATGGAGTTTCCTCAGATGTTACCCTCCAATTCTAATGTTCCAGATACCCACATTAGTAACTAACCAAGGATGTCTTATCCACGGACTTTTGTGTCCCTGTAGCATTGCATATTCTATATCCTTCTCTTTCCATATCCACAGGTGGCTAACTCTTAAAGTACAGACAAATATAATCTATTCTGGAAAGTTCTCTTAGTCTTACCGTAAATGGTATTGTATTCTAAATCTACATAAATACTTCTCCCCACATCTGTACAAATACCTGTGTATGAATTTCTACTATGAAACTTGTTTTGTTATTACAGAGTATATGTTCCTGTAAGGATTGGGGTACAATATATGAGTGAGAACTGCTATTGATATTTCCATCTTCTCAAATGATACACAGAATATAGTGGTCCATATATATAGGTTGATAATGACAGATTAAATGAAGAACAAACAAAATAGTTTGGAGGGACACTATGATCTAGAAGTTGACTGTTTAATTATCTGGTTTAAAAGGTTTAATTTTTCAAATGGATCTGGAATGTTTTTAACATAATATTGACTTTTAGATCTTTATTGTTGTTACCTACTGTGAGATCTTGCAGACACTGATTTATTTGGTGAATCAAATTATTAAATATTGACTCTTAGGAAATATTTTTATGAATATTTTAAACATAATTCTTACACCACATACATCATTTGACTTTTACAGTTCCTTCAATTATGGATAAAAATAAATGTTCTATGAAATTGTTTTGGGGCACTTCTAAATCTGAGAACACTTATTTTACTTTCTAGTGAAAATATATCTCAAGAGTTTAATTCTGAAGATCATGCTTGTGATATATCGTCTATTACAATATACACATTTATTTTCTGGTTTTGTGCATTTCCAATGCTTACTTTGCAACAGTGCATCTTCATCTTAACTTTCAACTCAAAAACACAACTTGCTTCTATTTACTGTGAATTTTATCTATGTCTATCTACTGGGAATTTTAAATTTAAATTTGTGCACTATAAATGGAAAATTCAGTTAGAAGCTTTGTTTCTTATTCTTCATTCCAATATCTTCACTTGAAGTTAAAATAAGTAAATACTTTGTTTTCTGGAAATGTTTATATAGCAAGATGTTCTTTTTCTATCACTTGTCGAAATTTCACATTCCAGTAGTTTAATAGAACAGCTAATTTGTTTCTAATTATGCAAATTCCTTTTTACATACTGTAGTTTTGATGTACAGGTACAGCAATTGTAACACATGAGTTGTTTTTTTTTTTTTAACTGAACAGATGCTAAGATTACAGAACGTTCCAATAGTAAAATATTTGGGGAAAACATGGACTATGCAAATAGAGTCTACAACAAAGACTGTTGAAAGCTGGTAAGCCTATGCATACCAAAATGTCTAAACATATAAGAAGATAAAGGTTGGTCTATTCCCAGATATCCTTGTATATATGAATTGTAAGGGAAAATCTTTATATACACATAAATGTAAGTGAATAATAAGTAAACAAATATAGCAACTATTCTATAAGGATTTGGGAATGACAGAAGCTGTTAAGGGAATTGAGTTTTAAGAAAGTGAAAGGAAACATTTATGTATCTACTTGCTGATAGGAACAGCTTTTATTTATTTTTTAAAATTTTTCCCATGTTCAGATGGCGATGCCATTTGGATATTGTGAATACTTGGTGGATAATAAAAAAAAGTAACAGTAAAGTTTAATTCAGGACCATACTGCAACTAAATAAAGAAATGATCTCTGCTCTCAGTACTCACTGCTCACGTATGTGCAGGAGATGGACTTAGGGTCTGCCTTCCTTCATTACATTTTGGAGACCATGTTATCGAACCAGACTTCACCACCACCTGGAAATCCTTTTAAGTCCCCTACTGAGGTTTCTATTCCCCACACTAACTCTTTCGCTCCTTTCCCAATCCCGTTAAATGCAGTTCAATCCTCTCACTCTCAGATAACTTTCCTTCTCATTTCAGAGAGAAAATAAAATACATTCATTAGATAGGAACTGGATCAACTCCCTCAAAAAGGCAAAAAGAAAGAAAGAAAGAAAGAAAGAGAAAGAAAGAAAGAAGGGAAGAAAGAAAGAAAAAAGAAAGAAAGAAAAGAAAGAAAGAAAGAAAGAAAGAGAAAGAAAGAAAGAGAAAAGAAAAGAAAGGACAACAAAAGAAAGAAAAGGAAAAAATACATACATGGATAAGAGTTTCTCCTGCAACTAAAATCTGATTTCTTATCTCTGCCCTGATTCAATGATCTTGTCTTCCCAGGGTTTCTTTAATAGCATACTCTTATCTTTATTCTCTTCCTCTCTTCTGGATCTTTTTATAAAATATTTGAAAAAATTCAGTTGTTTCATCGATGAAAAAGGTAAATAACTATCCCTCCCTATATAACTACCTATCGTCCAGGTCTATCTGATAAGCTGTCAAACCCCCTCCTTCATTTTAGAGCCACTTTGCTGCATGGTACAGTTTACCACAACTGTCATGTGCACTACTTTTCCTTTGCTTTAGGTGAAAACACACACACACACACACACACACACACACACACACACCACATGCAGACACACACACCACCTACTTTTCTTCTTATATCTCTGACCACTCTTGCAGAAACATTTCTTTAAAACCCTTTTTCCTGGGGCACCTGGGTGGTGCAGTCAGTTAAGCTTGGGACTCTTAGTTTTGGATCAGGTCGTGATCTCAGGGTGGTGAGATCGAGCCCTGTATGGGACTCCACCCTCAGCGCAGTCCAATTAAGACTCTCTCTCCCTCTTCCTCTGCCCCTCCTCCTTCCCCCCCCTCTAAAATAAATAAATAAATTTTAAAAAACAACAACAACAACTTCTTCCTTCCCAAACTCTGGTTTGTGTGTGTGTATTTTTTAAGATTTTATTATTTATTTATTTATTTGTCAGAGAGAGAGCTGAGCAGGGAGCCTGATGGGGGACTAGATCCCAGGACTCCAAGATCATGACCTGAGCTGAAGGCAGATGCTTAACCAACTGAGCCACCCAGGTGTCCCTCCTTCCCAAACTTTGATTTGTTTTTCTGAAATGTCTCTTCTAAGAACTCATCTTAATACTACGAATTTTTCCTGGGCTGTCACATTGATTTTCATGGCTTTGGTTTTCATCCATTTGTAACTTCTCCAAAATGTACCTTTGCATCACAGCTTCTCCAAGATTTGGGAATAGAATTTTCAACAATGCATTACACACAACTCTGTGGATATTAGGAAAGAACCTCAAACTCATCATGTTCACAGCTGAAATCTGGGGTTTCTCTCCCCGGAGCCATTCTCCTATGCCCCTGGCTTATTGCCAGATACCTGTCAAAACTGAAGTGCCTAAATTAGAGACGGGACATTATCTAGAATCTTGTAAAAAAAATCTGCCTTGATATTACCACTGATAGGGTATTTTACAATTATTTAAAGTAACTTATTTAGAAACAAATACAATTTTTGATCAACTTAATGTTCAGTCTTTTCTAGTATTCTTCTATGAATTTAAATTTATTCCTTCAATTATTATTATTTTTTCAATTATCTCATTTTGGTTAAAATGAAAGAAACTTTCATTAGATCTGTTGTGAAAAAATATCATAATTTTTTCCTGCTTTAGTAGAGCTCATCTTTGGTCAGCCTGTCTTTCTCTTTTAAATCTTATACCAAGAAATGAATACTTCAAATAGTTTTCTTAAGAAACTTAAAAAAATAGATTAATTTATGTTTATAATACCATTCATTATGGATATGCCAGCAAATATATTTTTAATTCTGATCATACATTATTGATACATGTGAAACCTGTATGTAAATATGAACTAAACTAATAAAAATTCATATCCCTGACTCCACTCTTATAGAATTATGGCAATCTTGTTTTTAATCTGTGAAATGCCTGTTTCTTTTGCCTGATTTCCTGTTTGGTTATTTATATTATTTTACATGTTGATTTGTTACAGCTGTTCTGAATACTAAACTTTTATGTAGTAAAATTTTCCCCACTATCTGAAAGTGGAGTGTTCTTATGAAACCTTTTGTAAGCTGAACTGGTGTAAAGTGAGGAAGCAATTACCATTAATTTATATGGAGAAAGTTTTGAGCATCCCCAGAGCCAAAACTAACCTCTCTTAGGCTTTTCTGATCCTTTAGGACACATCTTGTTAACAGATGCACAAAATAAATCGAGATAAAGCACAGAAGCTCACAGACACCGTTCAAAGCTCTTGTGGCTTGACGCTGAGATGCTGAGTGTAGTTCCCAGGGAAGGAGCTTGGTGGTGCTACTCTCACTACTTGGAGTAGGTGCCACCTCTGTAATGCCTCACTGCAAAACAAATTCTGAACGTTATTTTTCTTTTTTGACTTTTATCCTTAGAGTGAAAATCCTCTTTGTATTTCTTTCAGATAGCAGGGGGAACTTGTACTAAAGTAGGGTTTTGTTTGTTTGTTTAAGGAGGTTTCACACCCAGGGTAGAGCCCAAGGCCGGGCTTGAACTCACCACTCTGAGATCAAGACCTGAGCTGAGATCAAGAGTTGGATGCTTAACCAACTGAGCCACCCAGATGCCCCTAAAGTAGGGCTTTTGTAAAGGCCAAGTGATATAATGTGACCTTTTGAAAAGCGGGGGATACATGTATTTTCATATTTCTCCCAGTTTTTGACTTGTCTTTTAACTTTTAAAAAGATATTTATAGGGGCGCCTGGGTGGCTCAGTCGTTAAGCATCTGCCTTCGGCTCAGGTCATGATCCCAGGGTCCTGGGATCGAGCCCCACATTGGGCTCCCTGCTCCGTGGGGAGCCTGCTTCTCCCTCTCCCACTCCCCCTGCTTCTGTTCCCTCTCTCGCTGTGTCTCTGTCAAATAAATAAATAAAATCTTTAAAAAAAAAAAAAAGATATTTATAATACACATTTACAAGTGAAGTATAGCTCCGTATTTAAGGATAACTCTACCATACCTTTGCTCATTTTTCAGGAGAATTTGGAGCCCTAGAAGCAGTAACCAATGGTATTTCTCATTTTGCCTCTCTCTCTTCCTTCAGTTTTACATTCTGATCTGTAGAAAAGTATCCATTATAGTTCTTTTAGACTTGTAGGGAACCACTGCTTCTCAAATAAATAAAAAAATCTGCCTCTTTAAATATATTGCCTTTTAATGACACATATTTATTTTAATATTACGAACTGACAATTCAATAAATGTATACAATACAGACACAAGAAATTGCCATCATATCTCTGACCCATATGGAAACATGTCTTATCCAAATAACTTTCCACAATAACTTACCACAATGCTTTGTTTCACATGTGTATTATTCTATATAATTCCTTTTGCTACCCCAGTAAGAGTCATATCTACCAATACAGTTTTCAGTATAGTATTCCATACATAGATTTAAGAAATAGTGTTTTTATTAAAATTTTCTTTGTATGATCAAAACTCTTTATTAATTATCTTCATATGCATATTACCTCTCACTTATTCTTGAGTCATGCTTGTTATATAAAAACATCATCTAAAACACTTTGATATGCATAGAATAAATGGATATTTTAAATTAAAACCATGTTGCTGGCACCACCTGAAATATCTGAATGATTACAGGATTTTAGTACAAAGAAAAATTAAAACAAAATATACCATATATCTGTTCTGATGTGTCAAATGTAGCCTTTTTTTCAAAACTCAAAATATTATACAAGGTATACATTTTTAAATGTTCTGATACTAAAATGTGATATTCATATCTTCTTTAAGATTTTTATAAGTTAAAAAATAGAGGGTTAGCTTAAATCTCTATACTACAAAACATCTGGTGCATTCGTGTTGAAGTCAGCGTCAAGGCAACAATGCCCCTTACTACTACTACTATTCATTATTGTTCTACTATTCACTTATGGCTAATGCGATAAAATAAGATAAACAAATGAGGTTAGTAAGGTAAGAATGAAAATACTTATTATTATTTACATATTATATGAGATATGATCACCTAATAAATCCCAACAGAGTCAACTAACCACTAGTATTAAATAGTTTTAAAAATCTATAAAGTGGCAAGTTCAAAAGTCAATACAAATAATATACAAAAAGTCAGAAAAACGTATATGAATAAAACTGAAAAACTTTGTTCACTGTCATAAAAGAAAGTCTGAATAAATATAAAGCCTTAACATTGTACAGGTGTCAATTATTTCCACATTTTACTAAGTTATCCATAAATCAAATTCAACGCAAACATAATTATATAATTTGTGGAACTCAACACATTGATTCTAAAATTAATATTGCAGATTAAGGGGTTAAGAATAGCCAAGAAAATCTTGAAGAAGATGCAATTTTTTGGTATGATTTTAATCGTATTTTAATATATCTCTAGGAAATACATTTACTTTTTTCTTCAGCATTGCTTTTTTATACTTTTCTTCATTTATTTCTATTTCTGTTACTTATCATATTTTTTACTGACCTGTAGAAGTTCCTCCTATATTATTGATAAAACATTCTGTTTATTGTACATAGAAAATGCATGTATCCTCCCACTCCTGCTTGTCACTTAACTTAGTTTATAATGTCTTTTCTCAGGCAGATGGCTTTAATTTTCCTTCAAGGCTTTTGAAGGGATTTTGCATTTTGCTTGGGAAAGACTTCTGTACTCCATGATTATGTTATATAGTATTTATTTTGTTTTCTTTTGTTTGGAAAATTATTAAGATTTTGGCTTAATACAAGGTCCAATCATGCAACTATTTTACTGGTCTTGGAAAATAAGTGCATTTTCTGAATATTATTTGGACTTATTGATTAAGGCCACCTATTGACTGTCAAAAAAACTCATTACATAATTTTTCTTTGTAATTCGATAACCATAACTGTTCATTATACAAAATTTTAATGACTACAGCATCTTATTTGTAATATGCATCACAACAGAATCATAAAATTTCATATAAATACTTATTTCATAAAAATATTTTTTGGACTTCATTTCACCAAATATATTTTTGTTGTGTCTGAGTAAACTTGGGAAAGGTATCCACAAAATTATTTATTTGCATGACAAAATTAGTTCCCCAAATTAAAATTAAGATGATGTCCAGTGTATTTATGCTATTACATTTATAAGACTGTTTGAATTTTGCATATTTTTTATTGGATGAGCCATTGTCATTTGTTTTGTTTTGTTTTTATTTAAGCATTGTTTTCTCTATTTTAACATTATTACTTTATTTTCCTCTTATGTAAAAATTACTAAATTGTGCAAGTAATTAAATCTAAGAATATATTTAATCTTTATTTGTAATTTGATCTAAGTAGCCAAGGTGTTTTAGATAAATTGTAGGCTCTCTAAATGTAGTGTTTTCCTTACACATGTTGAAATATACCAACATGTTCATGCATTTTTGTTACTAAAAGTAAAAGAAAAATCACTTGGTACTTGGTCTGTGTCAGGAACTATTCTAAAACCTTGACCTTTATTAACACATTTAATCCTCTCAAGAAATGTATGAGATGGGTGTTATTATTTTCACATTTGTTTTAGATTTGAAATGGTGACAGGGAAGCTAAATGACTTGCCTAAGGTGACATAACTGGTATTTGGCCTGTAGAAGTTGGCTTCCCTGTCTAAGCTATAGTCACTTCATTATACTAAAGGGTTTTTACATTGATTCCTATGAAAAACAAGCAAGCCTGACATGACCATTGTATGAACTTTTCCCTTCCTTCCTTGTAATTGTTTTGAATTTGAAGGTAACATTTAATTAACAAATTAGTTTGGTGTTTTGTAATAAATGGACAGTTCTAAATTAATGATTCTGAAAAAAAGAAAGCTCCTTTAGGTAAACACAGCCTATATATCATGAACTGTTTATTTACTGTTTTTTTCTCCAACAGAGTTTGTTGCATATAATTGCAAAATACCCTTCATCATCATAGCTCTGCCTGACAGTTTTGGGGATGATAATATTTCTGAGAATGGAAACTCACAGGAGTAAAAGCATATTTTACGCCGAGTATCAAGTATGAAAGTTAGACACTTATAAACTACAGTGGATCTGTATTGTATAGATCAAAATCAAGAAGAGTGTTCTAACAATCAGATACTCAAGTCTGATTGAAGGTTTTAGGAAATAGAGATAAAATCATTGACACTATTAATAATCTTATTAATATTTTTTGTCTAGATTCTGCTAGGTTTCTAATGGAATATACCTAGTTTTTTGGAATAAATATAACCATTTGAACTGAAGATTTAATATAGTTAAACATTATCTTGTTATTACTCTTATCCTCTATTATAGAGAAGAATCAATGTTTATAGCCCCTGATGTTAACTAATTATGTAAATTGACTATTATAACTATTTCAAATGGTTTTCATGGTAGACAACAAAACTTTTTTTAAATACTCTTCATGTTGTCAGGGCACCTGGGTGGCTCAGTAGGTTAAGCGTCCAACTCTTTATTTCGGCTCAGGTCATAATCACATGAGTCATGAAATCGAGTCCTGTGTTGAGCCCTGTGTCTGGCTCAGAGGGGAGTCTGCTTGAAGATTCTCTCACTCTGCCCCTTCCCGTACTCTCTCTAAGTAACTAAATAAATCTTAAAAAAAATGCTCTTCATGTTGTCTTTTGATGATGTTTTTAATTTTTTTAGTTTCATTTATCATTTTATTTTCTTTCATTATTATTTCTGTGTCTTGAGAAATTTTTCCCTATGCACATGCTTGAGAAGATAATTCCCATATATTTCCTTCTAGAAGATTTGTTATTTCTAGTTGTTATGTTTGATCTATGATATTTAAAACTAACTTTTTGTATCATGTGAAATAAGGGTTGATATTCGTTTATTTAAATATGGTTATCTAGTTCTCACACCAATCACTGAAAACTTTTTCTTCCTCCACTGGATTATTTAATGTATATGTGGGAAAATCAATTAATTATAAAAGCATGGGTCTATTTTTACACACTCTATTTTGTTCTATTTTCCCATTTAAATGTTTTTATGTTTAAATACCATACTGTTTTGATAATTGTTACCTTATTTTTTCCTTTTTTATTTTTTTAAAGATTTTATTTTATTTATTTGACAGAGAGAGAGAGCACAAGCAGGGGGAGTAGGAGAGGGAGAAGCAGCCTCCCTGCTGAGCAGGGAGCCCCTGGGATCATGACCTGAGTCCGAGGCAGACACTTTGACCAACTGAGCCACCCAGGCATCCCGGTAATTGTTACCTTATATTAAGTATTGAAGTCAGGTAGAGTTGGTCTTCTAACCATTGTTCTTCTATTTCAAGACTCTTGGTTTTTCACATTTTCATATATACTTTAAAAGCACCCAAACATTTCCTTTAAAAATGTTCTCAGAAATTTAGTTTGAAATTGCTACTATTAAACCTGTACATCAATTTACAAAGAATTGAATTTTTAACAATATTCCATCAGCTAGTCCATGGACATTGTATAGCTCAGCAATGTTTTGTAATTTTCAATGCAGAAATATTTCACATATTTTGTTATAATCTCCATTTTATTTTTGCCACTACTGTAAATAAATTGCTGTTGGTATGCATAAACACAACTACTGTTAATATACCGAGATGCATGTAGTTTTGTATATTGATCTGTGACCTTGATAAATTCACTTATTAGTTCTAGTAGTCTGTAGAGTCTTTAGGATTTTCTACATGAGAAATCTTGCTTTTTGTGAACAATACCTGTTTTCTTTCTTTCTTTGCAATCTGTTTCTTTTATTCCTTCTTCATGACTTATGGCATGGACATAGGAGGTGCAGGTACAATGGTAAATAGAAATAGTGAGAGTGGACAGTCTTATTTGGTTCTTGACCTTAGAAAGAAAGGGTCTAATACCTCATGATTTATGTTTGATGTTAAATGTAGGTGTTTTGTATGTGCCCCTTATTAGATTTCAGAATCTTTTTTACATTTCTAGCTTGCTGATAGTTTTTATCAAGTATGCAAGTATGCAACTATTAAAAAGTTGTCAAATGCTTTTTTTCTGCATCAGTTGAGTTGTTCTCTTTGGGATATACATTAACTCTCATTTTTTTAATTCCAAATACTTTTATTTATGTTGCTATCAACATAAATTAAGTTTGGTTAATGTTAAAACAATTTTATACTCACAGGATAAACTCCACTTAGTTATACTGTATTACTATCCTTTTTATATACTGTCAGATTTGTTTTGCTAAAATTTGTTCAGAATTTTATCTATATTCACAGGATAAACCCCCAGTTAGTCATGATGTATTATAATTTTTATTTCTTGATTGATCTGATTTGTTAATGTTTTAGTAAAGGATTTATGCATGGTGTTATGGGGATTCTGTTATATATATTTTTACCTTATCATATCTTTATAATTTTTGGAATCACAGTTGCTTTGGTTTCAATAAACAAATAGAAAACTTTACTCTCTGTTTTTACTTTCTAAAAATGTGTATAAACTTGTTTGTTTGTTTTAATGCTCGTTCGAATTTATAATTAAAACTATCTAGTCCTGGAGATTTCCTTGAGAGTTATTTTGTTGTAGATGTTTTTAAAACACATTCATTTTTTTTTTTTTTTGACATAAAGCTATTCTGATTTTTGGGGGGGGGGTAATTTTTATAAATTGCTTTCAGTGACTGTGTCAATATATTCTAAGTTGTCAAATTTATTGATTTAAAGTATTTATAAAATTTCCTTTGCCTAATTTAAAATCTGAAGGATCTATATTTCTATTTCATTCCTATTATTAGTAATTTGTGTTTTTTTCTTTTTTATACTAACTTGCTAGAGTTGTATAATTTTTCACTGTTTAAAAGAACCAACCTCTTAAAAAATACCCCTACCATTTGTCTACATCTTAATTTCTTGATTTCCAATGTTAGTGTAAATTTATTTCTGTGTACTTGCTTTATACATTTGTACATTTATTTATTATCTTTATCATTCAGTACAAAGAGTTTGCAATTATTCCTGCAATTCTTTGAACAATGGGTGTGTTCTGTTTTGAACAATGGATTAGTTATAAATTTATTGTTTACCTAATAACATTTGTGGCTTTTCTAGATATTTTTTAAAAATTATTTTTATTTTAATTCTGTTTCTTGAAAATTACCAAAAATTCCTTTATCAGCCAGCATAGTACATCTTTGGGAACAGTCCATGTGAACTTGAAAATATCTATTCTTCAATTTTGGGGTGAAATATCTATAAGATTCAATGAAACCAAGAATGTTGATAGTGGTATATAACTTTACTTAATTTTTCTCCACTTTTTTCAATCAAATAATGAGAGAAGCATGTTAGAATCTTCAACAATGATTGTGTATTTTCTTTTATTTCTCATTCTACTTAAGTGTTTATTTTTGTATTTATTGTGAAGCTCTATTACTAGCCAAACACACATATATTTGTGATTATAGTCTACCTGAAATATTGACCTTTTATTATTATGAAATTTCCCTTTCTATCTATGGTAATATTCCATTATTGAAAGTCTATATTATCTGATACTGATATAGCCACTTCATTTTTATATACTCACTATTTGGTACAGTACAATTATTTTTCTCCTTTGACTGTCAATCTTTCTAGATCTCTAGTTTTAATATGTGTCTATATTTAACGTGGATCTTGCTTCTTTATTCAATCTGACAATTTTATCTTTTAATTGGAGTCTTCATTCTCTATTTTATGTAAAAGTTGACATAACTGGATTTAGACCTACAATAAATACAAGCTTCATCTCAGCCTAGAGGAGATTATCAGCCTAAACCGAAAATGAGCCAGGTTTCCAACTGGAGATAGCACCCAGCCCAATGGAAGCTTCTCCCACACAGACACTCCCAGGTGCCCCAGTTATTCAGCCCTCCTGCTGAGTTCTGTACAACTTTGAACCAGCAAATGAAGGGGAATTGGGTTTTAAAGAGGGTGATATCATCACACCCACTAACCCAACTGATGAGCACTGGTATAGGGCAATGCTTCATGGCCAGTCAGGCTTCTTCCCCATCAACTATGTGGAGACTCTGGTCGCCTTGCCCCATTAAGATTTTAAGCTGGCAGGCTCACCTCCTCTGTATCTTGATATAGTTATTTAAATTTAACTGCTGCTTTGATAATGCTGCGTACAACACATCCCAGGTGCAGGTGGCAGTGGTCCAAGTCATCAAGCCCCACCTAGTTTCTTTGGTTAACTTGTACAATCTTACAAGAGTCATGGTGATGGGTGGTATCTTCTTAGCCTGGTGAGCATGGCATGTGCTTTTTAAAATACCATTTGAGATCAGCCAGTAGTCATTGAACTGCTGTTTACATGGTTCTCAGGAGGCTGTAGCTTCCTAAAATATGACCATGAGCCACATCACAGAAAAAACATCCCAGTGAAGATAGTGTTTGTCACCCAGGGGCCATCTCAAGGTCTCAGCTTCTCCATTTAAATAGGAGACTGTTCTTCCTTCCCCATTATCTTCTCCCAAATAGGTACATCACAGAATTGTGGAAAAAAGCCTCCCTCACCAGCAAATTGTCTTTGGGTCTGAATGAGTTGGTCCCACGATGCTGTCGGTAGAAAAGCATTGAATTTGTGTTTAAAACCTTCTCTGAAAATGGTCATCTTTGTTTCTCCCACTTATACCTACTCCGGAGGGACAGTTTTCTTCCCTCCCTGCTAATAAAGCCAAAGGAAACTCCTGTTTATTTCTTTTTTTGCCCTAAAAAAGTATTCATATTATCTTTAAGTTAATTCAAAAAAAATTCCCTGAAATTATTTTTATATTTTTGATACTTCATTGAAATAAAGTCTTATCCTTACTGTTAAATATGTCTTTACTTCATCTGTCTCTCTGCTTTTCCCCCAGCTTCTATTGGAAATAACATATTATCATTTTCTGATCATAAAATATTTCAATCCCTAACTCAAACCTATTATGACACATCAAAAATATTTTTCTTTAATAATTGAAGTAGAATACTATATTCATTTGCATATAGGAAAATTAATACAGAGTCACATTTTAAGGCAACAAAACAACAATTAACATTTGTAATAGGGAAGTCAGTTGACACATACATAAATATATCTTGGGATATATTTCCTTAGGAAGGTGGACCTATGTATACTTAAAATCTGAATTTGCCTCATTAAAGATATTAGTGGAACAAGTAATTGAATATTTGAATTTTACACATCTTCATTTCAGAATAGATACATGGTGGGGTGCCTGGGTGGCTCAGTCATTAAGCGTCTGCCTTCGGCTCAGGTCATGATTCCAGGTCCTGGGATCAAGCCCCGCATCGGGCTCCCTGCTCAGCGGGAAGCCTGCTTCTCCCTCTCCCACTCCCCCTGCTTGTGTTCCCTCTCTCGCTGTGTCTCTCTGTCAAATAAATAAATAAAATCTTTAAAAAAAAAAAAAAAAAGAATAGATACACGGTTACAATGAAAACAGCTGTTCTAGTAAAATAACTCAATACTAGTCTTCAAACAAAAGTATAAAAACAATTGAAATTAAGAACGACATTTTTTTAAAAGATTTTATTTATTTATTTGACAGTGAGAGACAGCTAGAGAGGGAACACAAGCAGGGGGAGTGGGGGAGGGAGAAGCAGGCTTCCCGCTGAGCAGGGAGCCCGATGCGGGGCTCGAACCCAGGACCTTGGGATCATGACCTGAGCCGAAGGCAGACGCTCAATGACTGAGCCACCCAGGCACCCCAAGAACTACATTTTTTTCTATCTCTGTCAATTCAACATACATGCATATGTGTTTCCATGCAGACATACACAGTCAAAACCACACAGTCACATGCAAAGTATACTTTTAAAAAAGGCTTTATGGCACCAGAGTAATAGCAAAAATAGGACCACTTGCTTTGAAGTACATAGTTCAGATATGTCTCTTTAACAATTTTAGAAAGTCATTTTAATTCAGAATTATCTAAGAATATATGATATTGAGTAATAATAAGCAAACATTGCATAATGAAAAATATTTACTAATTCTTAATTATGGATATGTATTTACATATGAATCTATATATTTAATAAATTACTGTAGGTATGTATTTATAAATAGCATGTGTGACTTCCAGCTAACATGCTTGTGACACCAAGCCAAATTCCGGCAACTCCACACTCTGCATGTGGGGGCAGCAATGTACTTGGAAAGAAGGCACACTAACTGATTTTTCCTAAAACTGTGATTATAAAGCACACACACACTTTTTAATAACTTTATCTGTAGTGACTTTAGTGTGCGAAGCATGATACTCTTCCGCTACTCTTTCTCAACCACCTAGAAGCAACCTATTTTGCAGCCATTACAGACAGTGGAGCCAGAGATTTCCCTCATTCTTTTTTTTTTTTTTTAAGTATTTATTTATTTGTTAGAGAAAGAGAGAGAGAGAGGGCAAGAGAGCACAAGCCGGGGGAATGGCAGGCAGAGGGAGAAGACTCCCCACTGAGCAAGGAGCCTGATGGGACTCTATCCCAGGAGCCTGGGATCATGACCTGAGCTGAAGGCAGACGCTTAACCAACTGAGCCACCCAGCCATCCAGACTTCCTTCATTCAGTTTAAAATTCTCTTTTTCTGAGTTCTCATACTTCTATTGTTTCCTTCCAGATCTGTTTTATTTTGCTTGTTCCTCATCTTAGTGATAATGTTTTGATTATTCTCTATTTATGTCTATAACCTTCAGAGGTTAGTCCTTAAAGTGCAGATGTTATGTCTTAGTTATAAACTTCAGTAATCATGTGTCTAATGATATAGCTCTTTTAATTTTTCAATTTTTAAGCTTACGTATTTTACAAATCTTTGAAAGAACAGCTTCAAGAGATTTATTTCAAACTCAACAAGCACTTGTCGACCTGCTTTTGGTGGATGGCAGTCTTTTTATGTGTAATATTTCATTTAGTCTTCATAAACTCTGTGACAAAGGTATTGATAATCATGTTTCTCATATTAGATGTGAACCTACTGCCCTGAAATTTTAATTCCATCTGAAAATCTATGAGTATTCACTACTGAGCTGTTGTGTATTTATGTGGCTTTATGATTACAAAGGGGATTTCCTAAATTAACCATTGTACAAAGATAGCTACTGCATTACTAAAATGCTTCTTTCTGGATATTTTGCTAAGTAGTTCTTGCAACAGATTATTCTACTGCAAATGAATCGTCTAGTTTGGGGTTATTTTAATTCTTAATACCAGCACTGTCCTGACACACTAAGTATTACGAGTTCCTACTATTTCCTTCTGTTATTGCTTTGCTAGGTTTTCTTGTTTAATTATGATATGTGCACCACATGTAGAAATGGTTTCTCTTGCATGTATGCATATACATTCACACACATGAAAGGACGTGTGCATGCACGCAACTGCACACAGACGCACACAGACTCACACACTACTTGTTTTTCGGTCAAAAGATCTGGATATAATGAACTGGGTTAGGAAAAATCCAGTCTACTTTTGTTAAAGCCTATTTGAAAGTACATATAATTGAGTTCAAACTGGTTTTGGTTTATAAAAGTAAGCCCTGGTGCAGAGACAGGTTGATAAATGCTACAATAAAACTTAAGTCAGCACTTATTTTAAAATGGAACATACTCTATAAAGTCGGAGCTTATCAACAACAGAGAAATTATAAACAATATTCCAGATTTCTGGCCCACTAAAATTTCACTGACATCTTGTAAGTGGAAAAAAAGTAAATAATCTCTACAAATCTTACTGACTTCAACCCAGAGAAACAGCATCATTTATTAAAATGCTGGGAAGTTGATAATGATGATGATGATAAGCAAAATGGATAAGAGTGTCTGGGATTTTGGAGGCCTTCCACCTACACTTTCTGAATGTATACAGAGAAAAGCAAGCATCTGGCATACCAGATGGTTTATATTTGTGATGCCCAAGGAAAAAAAAGACTATGGAAGACAGAAAGACATGTTCCTACTGATACTAATAGTTTAGTATTCAAATTATGCTACAAGCATTTTTTTCTCTATAGGAGATTAATGTTATTGTGCATCAAAAAGAAATTTTAAAAATGAACTCTTAAGGCAAGAAGCAGACTGAATTTAAATGTATTTTTCTTTGAGAAAACTGAATTCCCTAATTATCTGAGGAGTTTTACTAGTTCTAACAGTATTATTTTTCCCAACTTCTGGCCAACTATAGCTCAACAAGGAAAGGCCCCTCATAGTCTTCACTCTCCTTGTGTTTCCTCCTGATTCAGAACATGACAGGTTGACCGCTCCTTATTTCCTGACATATTTTAATGTTTGTCTAGGGAAGGATTGTCTCACAAAATATATAGGGTACTGTGTTCTCCAGTAAGTATTTGCCTCAGGACATTTCTTAATGCCAGTCCTGTATTTTAGCACCCCTTGCAGAGCATAGGGCTTCCCTGAGGATTTTCGCACATAGTGAGATGCTGGAACACCAACCACTTATGCCATTCAAGCACAAAAGGGATTTTAGATTCTTTTAAACATTTGATGAGAAGAAACTGAAGAGAAAATTGACTGCATCTGGTGATTCCAACACTAGACTTAGTGTGGAATTTAAGCCCAAATAACTCAAATTTTGGAGTAAACATAAATATCAGATTATTGTGTGATTATTTGGTTGAGGTAATATGGCTAGATCCTATGAGTGATGGTGAGTTTTCCTTCAGAAAAAAAAAAAAAAATCAGTGTCAACACTCAACCATTCACAGAAGTAAGTGGTCAAGACCAAGGCAAAAATAGGGGACCAAGAGGTAGGTTTAGTGTCAGGGGCAGTTTGGGCTAACTCCCCAGCATAGAAAATCTGGGGTAATTTCAGATTAGGGGACTAAATTTTCCTTAGTTATATGGAGTCAAGTCATGATTGAGGTAATGAGCTGGTCTTTAAAGAATCCTTAAAGAAATAGTAATTCTCTGTTACTTACTACATTATTCTCTGTCTATTCTTTAAAGTCTTGAAAATTCTTTTAACCCAGTGTGTGCTGTGTTGTGGAGAACTAAGAAGTGCCTGTTCTCCATTTGGGACTAAGTGAAATCTTGCTCATTCTTCTTGATCATCTTCTACCTTAATGCATTTGCTGTGGTTTATTTATAAGGGTTTTTTCTCAAATATTTTCCTCAGATGAGTTGCTTGGATCAGATATTCTCTGTCTCTGTGATGATCTCATTTATCTTCCATTCACCCTGATAGAAGAATGATAGCTTGGCTAGATATAGGATTCTAGGATTGCAGTCATTTTTTCTCAGTAGTGTGTAGATTCTCCTTTATTTTCATCTAGCTTTCAGAATTGAAGATGAGAAATACAATGATATCTTTTTTTCTCATTGTACAAAAAGTTTTCTTCTGGCATAAAGCTTATAAGTTTTGTTTTGTTTTTTCCTTAGGAATAAAAAATTTTAAACAGACTATTCCTAAATAAATATTCATTCTTAAAATGAATTCTTAAAATACAGTTTATGAATTTATAAACTCCTTAATTCTTCAGGCACAGGTCTGCCCTCTACTCAGGGATATTTCTTTCCAGTAGTTCCTGATTTTCTTTTTCATCTTTTAACTGCTCTTTTTTTTTTTTTCCTTTTGAAAAACTTAGTTTTCACAAATGAGAGCCCTTGGATATACTGGCCACATCACTACCCCTTTTCTCATAATTCCCTTTATCTTTCTTTCCTCTTCTTTTCTGAGATCATTTTAAAATTTCGTATTTCGTATAATTAATTCTAGCTTCAACAGTGTATATGTTTCTTTTTGGTTAAATTACTGATTTTTTGTTTGTTTGTTTCTAGTTTGAACATATGTTCTTAACTTTCAGTACATATTTTTACCTTCATGTACATCTTCATAAGTGATACATATATGTACTTGACTTTTTCTTTTTTTTTTTTCATTTTCTCTCTTGATAATTTTTTTTCTGCTTTGTTTTATTTATTTATTTTTTTTAAATTTTTTATTGTTATGTTAATCCCCATACATTACATCATTAGTTTTAG
>NW_022589712.1:56628275-56735694 GCF_004348235.1 Phoca vitulina | reverse complement strand
TTGCCAATTTGGATGCCTTTGATTTCTTTTTGTTGTCTGATTGCTGTGGCTAGGACTTCCAATACTATGTTGAATAGCAGTGGTGATAGTGGACATCCCTGCCGCGTTCCTGACCTTAGGGGGAAAGCTCTCAGTTTTTCCCCATTGAGAATGATATTTGCTGTAGGTTTTTCATAGATGGCTTTTATGATATTGAGGTATGTACCCTCTATCCCTATACTCTGAAGAGTTTTGATCAAGAAAGGATGCTGTACTTTGTCAAATGCTTTTTCTGCATCTATTGAGAGGATCATATGATTCTTGTTCTTTCTTTTGTTAATGTATTGTATCACGTTGATTGATTTGCGGATGTTGAACCAACCTTGCAGCCCAGGGATAAATCCGACTTGGTCGTGGTGAATAATCCTTTTAATGTACTGTTGGATCCTATTGGCTAGTATTTTGGTGAGAATTTTTGCATCCATGTTCATCAGGGATATTGGTCTGTGATTCTCCTTTTTGATGGGGTCTTTGTCTGGTTTTCGGATCAAGGTAATGCTGGCCTCATAAAATGAGTTTGGAAGTTTTCCTTCCATTTCTATTTTTTGGAACAGTTTCAGAAGGATAGGTATTAATTCTTCTTTAAATGTTTGGTAGAATTCCCCTGGGAAGCCATCTGGCCCTGGGCTTTTGTGTTTTGGGAGATTTTTGATGACTGCTTCTATTTCCTTAGTGATTATAGGTCTGTTCAGGTTTTCTATTTCTTCCTGGTTCAGTTTGGTAGTTGATACATCTCTAGGAATGCATCCATTACTTCCAGGTTATCTAATTTGCTGGCATAGAGTTGCTCATAATATGTTCTTATAATTGTTTGTATTTCTTTGGTGTTGGTTGTGATTTCTCCTCTTTCATTCATGATTTTGTTGATTTGGGTCATTTCTCTTTTCTTTTTGATAAGTCTGGCCAGGGGCTTATCAATCTTGTTAATTCTTTCAAAGAACCAGCTCCTAGTTTCGTTGATCTGTTCTACTGTTCTTTTGGTTTCTATTTCATTGATTTCTGCTCTGATCTTTATTATTTCTCTTCTCCTGCTGGGTTTAGGCTTTATTTGCTGTTCTTTCTCCAGATCCTTTAGGTGTAGGGTTAGGTTGTGTACTTGAGACCTTTCTTGTTTCTTGAGAAAGGCTTGTATTGCTATATACTTTCCTCTTAGGACTGCCTTTGCTGTATCCCAAAGATTTTGAATAGTTGTGTTTTCATTTTCATTGGTTTCCATGAATTTTTTTAATTCTTCTTTAATTTCCTGGTTGACCCATTCATTCTTCAGTAGGATGCTCTTTAGCCTCCATGTATTTGAGTTCTTTCCGACTTTCCTCTTGTGATTGAGTTCTAGTTTCAAAGCATTGTGGTCTGAAAATAGGCAGGGGATGATCCCAATCTTCTGGTACCGGTTGAGACCTGATTTATGACCTAGGATGTGATCGATTCTGGAGAATGTTCCATGGGCACTAGAGAAGAATGTGTATTCCGTTGCTTTGGGATGGAATGTTCTGAATATGTCTGTGAAGTCCATTTGGTCCAGTGTGTCATTTAAAGTCTTTATTTCCTTGTTGATCTTTTGCTTAGATGATCTGTCCATTTCAGTGAGGGGGGTGTTAAAGTCCCCCACTATTATTGTATTGTTGTCGATGTGTTTCTTTGCTTTTGTTATTAATTGCCTTATATAATTGGCTGCTCCCATGTTAGGGGCATAGATATTTACAATTGTTAGATCTTCTTGTTGGATAGACCCTTTAAGTAGGATATAGTGTCCTTCCTCATCTCTTATTACAGTCTTTGGTTTAAAATCTAATTTGTCTGATATAAGGATTGCCACCCCAGCTTTCTTTTGGTGTCCATTAGCATGGTAAATGGTTTTCCACCCCCTCACTTTCAATCTGGGGGTGTCTTTGGGTCTAAAATGAGTCTCTTGCAGACAGCATATCGATGGGTCTTGTTTTTTAATCCAATCTGATAGCCTGTGTCTTTTGATTGGGGCATTTAGCCCATTTACATTCAGGGTAACTATTGAAAGATAGGAGTTCAGTGCCATTGTATTGCCTGTAAAGTGACTGTTACTGTATATTGTTTGTGTTCCTTTCTGGTCTATGTTGCTTTTAGGCTCTCTCTTTGCTTAGAGGACCCCTTTCAATATTTGTTGTAGGGCTGGTTTCGTGTTTGCAAATTCCTTTAGTTTTTGTTTGTCCTGGAAGCTTTTTATCTCTCCTTCAATTTTCAATGACAGCCTAGCTGGATATAGTATCCTTGGCTGCATATTTTTCTCATTTAGTGCTCTGAATATGTCCTGCCAGTCCTTTCTGGCCTGCCAGGTCTCTGTGGATAAGTCTGTTGCCAATCTAATGTTTCTACCATTGTAGGTTACATATCTCTTCTCCCGAGCTGCTTTCAGGATTTTCTCTTTGTCTCTGAGACTCGTAAGTTTTACTATTAGATGTCGGGGTGTTGACCTATTTTTATTGATTTTGAGAGGGGTTCTCTGTGCTTCCTGGATTTTGATGCCTGTTTCCTTCCCCAAATTAGGGAAGTTCTCTGCTATAATTTGCTCCATTATACCTTCTGCCCCTCTCTCTCTTTCTTCTTCTTCTGGGATCCCAATTATTCTAATGTTGTTTCGTCTTATAGTATCGTTTATCTCTCGAATTCTGCCCTCGTGATCCAGTAGTTGTTTATCTCTCTTTTTCTCAGCTTCTTTATTTTCCATCATTTGGTCTTCTATCTCACTGATTCTTTCTTCTGCCTCATTTATCCTAGCAGTTAGCGCCCCCATATTTGATTGCACCTCATTGATAGCCTTTTTGATTTCTACTTGGTTCGATTTTAGTTCTTTTACTTCTCCAGAAAGGGTTTCTCTAATAACTTCCATGTTTTTTTCAAGCCCAGCTAGTATCTTTAAAGTGATGATTCTGAACTCTAGATCTGACATCGTACTAATGTCCGTATTGAGTAGGTCCCTGGCAGTCGGTACTACCTCTTGTTCTTTTTGTTGAGGTGATTTTTTCCGTCTTGTCATTTTGTGCAGAGGAGAATAGATTAATGAGAGAACAAAATGCTAGCAGGGTAACAACGTCCCCAGAAAATATACTCTAAACAAATCAGAAAAGACCTGAAGCAGTGGGAAAAGAAAGGGAAAGAGAGAAAAAAGAAAAGGAAAGAAAAAAAGAAAAAAGATAAAGATAAAGATAAAAACAAACAAAAGCAGAACAAAACAAAACAAAACAAAAACAGAATGTGATCAAATATGATCAGGCTGGATTATAGATCAGTGCCACACACTAGATTTTGGGTGTATTTTGGTCTGTTAAAAGAAAGTCCCTCCCAAAATTTTAAAGAAAGAAAAACTTATATATGTACAAAAATAAGGGTTGATATGATGAAGGGATGGAATATGACTGTAAAGATGGGAATTATAAAAAATTTTAAAAAAGGATTTGATAAGTTGTTTGAAAAAAGAAAGAAGAGGATTAAAAAAAGAAAGAAAAAAGGGAGAGAATGTGATCAGGCAGGGGAGTAGAAAAAAACCATACACTAGAGATTTAGAGTATATTTTGATCTGTTAGAAGAAACTATCTCAAGATTTTAAAGAGAGAACAACTTATATATATATATATGGCAAAAATACGGGTAACTACTATGAAGGGATAGAATATGACTTTAAAAATGAAAAATAAAAATGTTTTTTTTTAAAAAAGGGATTGATAAGATGTTGGTTGAAAAAGGGAAAAAGAAAAATTCAAAAAAAAAAGAAAAAAGGAAAAAAGAAAAAAAGACAGTTAAAAAAAATAATTAACTTTGAAAGACTAAAGAATCATGGTAAAAAAGCCATGAATTCTATGTGCAGTATTCCCCTAGCGCTGGCGTTCTGCCGTTCTCATTGATCGGTAAACTTGGTCTTGGCTGGCTGTTCTCGCTGATCTTCTGGGGGAGGGGCCTGTTGCCGTGGTTCCCAAATGTCTTTGCCGGAGGCAAAATTGCCCCACCTTTGCCGATCTGGGCTAAGTAATCTGCTCGGGTTTGCTCTCCGGAGCTTTTGTTCCCTGCAAGCTTTCCGTACAGCTTTGGAGGCGGAGAGTGAAAATGGCGGCCTCCCAGTCTCCGCCCCGGCGGAGCCGAGAACTCGGGGTCCCGCTCCTCAGCGAGCCCCCAGAGAAAAGCAGTCAGTCACTCCCGTCTCCCCGGTCTCCGGCCACACTCCGCGCTCACCCGGCCTGTGACCGCGCCTTTCTATCTGGCACCCGACCCCGGTGGAGTCTCCAAACCCAGCAGATCCCCGCGGTGCGCTCCCGCACCTCTCCTCCCGGGGGGAAGAAGGTGAGTCTCCCCGGATCTGCCGCTTGTTGGGTCCCTGCTGGAGGAGCAGTGGCCCGACTGTGCCGTGGATCACGGTTTATGGCAACCCCGAGCTGAGAGCCCGCGCCTGGGCTCCGTCTCTGCAGCCGGCTTCCCTGCTCTGATACCTGGGAGCTCTGCCGCACTCAGGCACCCCCGGTCTTTCTGTGACCCCGAGGGTCCTGAGACCACACTGTCTCGCGAGGGTTCCACCCCCCACTTCGCCACCAGAGTGACGTCCCTCAGCGGAGCAGACTTCTAAAAGTTCTGATTTTGTGCTCCGCGGCTCTATCACTTGCCAGAAGCGGACGACGGAGGCCCCTCCCCCGCCGTCTATCCTCCCGAATAACGCCTCGGATTCACTTCTCCGCACGTCCTACCTTCCAGAAAGTGGTCGCTTTTCTGTTCAGAGAGTTGTTGCTATTCTTTTCTTCGATCTCCTGTTGAGTTTGTAGGTGTTCAGAATGGTTTGATCCCTATCCAGCTGAATTCCTGAGAGGAGACGAAATCCAGGTCTCCTACTCCTCCGCCATCTTGCTCCGCCCCCCTGTACTTGACTTTTTCATCCAACAATTCTGTTTCACTGGTTTTGCATTTCAAAAATCATTTGATCTCTCTAGCCATTATTTATCTTTTTTAGCTTAATGGAGTCAACACATCTTGCTTGGACATTCTTAAGATTGGGTTTATTGTAGATGGTGAGTAGAGAAAATGATTTCTGCTCCTATGATGGTCTGTGGTGTGGGGAAAAAAGGGGGGGGGTTGGGCTCCTGTAAATGCTTCTCTTGTGCATCAAGAGAAAAGTCAACCAAAACTATTAATTCAAGCTTTTTAAAAATGTTGTAAATGGAAAAAGTCAAGATGAGTGTTCTACAGGAAACAAGTTGCTTGAAGTATTATTGGGATAGATTGGAGAAAGTCAAAGTTGAGTGTTGTTCTGAGAATTGTTCAATTTATTAAAGGTATGAGAAAATTAAGATCGTGTTAATTGTGGTAAGGATGGATAAACAGTAAGACTTGTTAAGAGTCAATTTGGACTTAGTACGAGGGGAGGGAAGATAGAGTTGAGGTTAAGGTCTTCTGTGCATCAGTAAAAATGTTTCATTTCCTGAGCATATTTCACACTTGTTTTCCTGCACAATTGCAGCATTAAGACAGGGAAGACTCAGGTCAAACATTCAGCACTATTGTGCCTTTTGGACTTAAAGATTAGAGATCCCTTATTACCAGCTATTCCAAAGACTCCTGTTTTTGCTGCTGGATTCGATGACTTTCTTCAGTGAATGTCTTAGGAATATTCTTAAGCATGGAAGGGAGTCCCTATCAGTTCTCTCTACAGAGATCTCAGTGGAATCTTTATTCATATTAATTTTCCCGGATTAAAATTGGCAAATGTTTTAAAGATGGGCATATGAGGAAGGAAGGCGCACATTCTGTTCACCTGTTTTTAGATTTCACAGTTCTTTTGTTTTTTGTTACTTACCTGATAAGAAGTTTGACGATTTCTTGTAAATGTTTCCTTTTTGTTACTACTTACAATTTAAAAGACCTGGAAATGCATTAGCAAGTTGGTATCTCATATGCCAAAATGTTTGACTACATAAGTAATTTAGAAATTAATAGTGATAACACATTAGCTATTTGGAACTGAGGGGAAAATGTGGTCATGTCATAAATCAGATATTTCATTAAACAATCCTATGAGTTTCTTTGCCTTGTGAAAAATATGTATATTCATTTTAATGAAGTGCATTAAGATGGCAATTTTCACCATGGTGTCGAATGTCCCAAAGATAACAGTTAAATTTAAGCCATGGAGCGAGGAAGAGTGAAGACAAAATAAAATAAAGCAAAATAAAAAAAAAAATCTTTTTACTTAATTGTACTAAATATGGTTAGTATTTAGTTTGTGACTTTTTATTTTGTCACATTAGTGTAAAGTTTTTAACGAAATGCAGACTTCTAACACGATGGATTTATTCTTTCTGTAAATGGATGTCCAAAAGCTTTTAAAATTTAAATGACTTTCTTTATGAGAACACATACACTAATTTACCTATACAAAAGAAAGAGATAAATATTTTCCAGACTATAAATGGCTACAATGAATCACTTTAAAGAGTCACAGAATATTACAAGGTTTTGTCCTTGACTTGACAATTCATTGTTAATTTTATATTGCCAATAAATATATTGTTATTATGGAATAATGCAAAATTAGAGTGAAGATTTAAGACTTAGAGTAATTTTTTTTAAATAACTGAGTGTCAGCCTATTGTTTTAGTTATTTAAGTTTACAGATTTTAGTAGAGTTAAGACCATACAATTAGTATTGTTTAACTAGTTCAGTGATAAAATATTTTATCATTCTATACTAAGCCTGACATATTTCTGAGGAATACAATTGACCCTTGATCAATACGGGTTTGAAGTGCATGGATCTGCTTATATGTGGATTTCTTTGGTGAATACAGTACATGCTGTAAATGTATTTTCTCTTCCTTATGATTTTTTTCACATTTTCTTTTCTCTAGCTTACTTTAAGAATACAGTATATAACACATTTAACATAAAAATATATGTTAATCTACTATGCTATCTGTAAGGGTTGTAGTCAATAGTAGTCTATTAGTAGTTAAGTTTTGGGGAGTCAAGTTTTACATATATTATCAACTACATGGAAGCTCCACACTTGTATCTTCATGTAACCTTAATTATCTTGTTTTAGGGTCGGTATCCAAATGCAGTCATATGAGGGTTAGGGCTTTAACATATATATTTTGAGGAACACAATTCAATCCATATCACACCTTAAAATATATGCCAGAGAAATTAAAGGCAAGCTGACCATAGGATTTGCAACATGAGAATAATTTATACATGGTTTAGGATTTTTTTTTAAGTAAGTTCTAAATAGTTTCATGTGTAGCTATGGGCACAAATATTGAATAAAGTTAAAAATCAGTCATTACAATGCATTAAGATGTGCTGTATTACTATGTGGCAGACTCCTGTGCAATAAAGATTGCTACATAGATTTAAGAGAGAAAATTGACATGCATTTTTGTTACATTTTAAGATAATTCACTTTAATTAAAATGTAAAAATATGATTTGGAGACTTTGCTATTTAATACACGTAGGTTATCTCATTAATTCAGAATTGCCAGAGGGGCACCTGGGTGGCTCAGTCGGTTAAGCATCCAACTCTTGATTTCAGCTCAGGTCATGATCTCAGGGTCATGAGATCAAGCTCTGTGTTGAGCTCCGCACTGGGCATGGAGCCTGCTTAAGATTCTTTCTCCCTTTCCTTCTACCCTTCCTGCTCCCCACTTGTGTGCACTCTCTTTCTCTCTCTCTTAAAAAAAATTTCAGAATTGCCAGAGATATTTTTGTATAAAACCAAATAGCTTCTGGAGGTGGGTAGGGGGATGGGTGAAATGGGTAGAGGGGTGGGTGGGGGATGGGTGAAATAGGTGAAGGGGTGGGTGGGGGATGGGTGAAATAAGTGAAAGGGTGGGTGGGGAATGGATGAAACAGGTGAGGGGGATTAGGAGTACACTTACCATGATGAGCATTGAGTAATGATGTGTAGATTAAGGCACACACACCTGTGATGAGCACCAGGTGATGTATGCAAGTGTTGAATCACTGTATGGTACACCTGAAACTAATATAACATTGTAGGTTAATATACTGGAATTAAAATTAAAAACTTAATTAAAAAATTTTTAAAAAACAATAATTTCTGTCTTAGTCTCAGATTCTACTTCAGTTTTACCTACCAGTGCCCATTTTTCAACAATCTCACCTCCCAAATTTTAGATTTTGCTTATTTACTGCTATTTATTTATTCACTCAAAAAACATACTTAATAGATATAATTTAGAATTTTTAACAGCCCCTGCTATTAAAGAGTCAGAGCTCAAAGTCTTATAGAAAAATGAGAATAAGGGAATCTATGAATCACGGCCATTTGATAAATGCTATGAAAGAGAATAAAGAATGCATAGTAAAAGTCCTTTAATATATTCAAGGATGACACTAATGAGACAGTAAGCTTGGGCTGAATCTTTAAGACCTATGATTTAAAAAGCAGATGAGTATCTACACATTGGCATGAAGGCTTGTGAAGGATAGCATGATTTGGGAGTACTGGGAGCATTATGAAGGAAGGACTAAAGGGTACAATAAAAGGAGGCAGAAGGAAATAGGAGATAGCTTCAGTGTTCTGGATAACATATCTCACTTGATTTTTCTATGCTACTCAAAATGACATTTTTCCACCTCAATTTTTTGTGGCCAGAATTATGAACTTAATTAGTCTCTACTTGGCTGGAAAAATATCTGGATCCTAGATCCTCTAGGCTATTTGTTCTTTAGCATAACCTGTCTTTAATGTTGAACCATCCTGCCCTGCTGCTCACCATGATAGTAAAGGCAGATATAGTCAGAAGTTCAATTCCTGTGAAGGAGAGTAATATGCCTAAGAAGAGGGTTGGAACATCAGTAGCCTAGAGTCAAAATCTTGGGAAATTCATTAGTCAAGACATAAATTCCAAGAAAATTTGATTTAAATGAATCAAGAAAGATAAGAAATAAGTTCTTATCTCCAGAAATGTGATTGACAAGAATTAGAACTTAAAGATATAGATAATAGAATATTATTCAGCCATTAAAAAAAAAAAAAACTTGCCATCTGTGATAACATAGATGAACCTGGAGGACATTATGCTAAGTGAAATGAGCCAGATACAGAAAGATACATTTTGTATGATCTCGCTTATTTGTGGAATATAAAAACAAAAACAAAACAAAAAAAGAAAGAAAGAAAAAATTTAACTGATAGAAACAGAAAGTATAATAGTGGTTGCTAGGGAGTGAGGGAGAGTGGAAGAAAAAGGCAGATGTTGGTCAAAGGTACAAACTTTGACTTAAAAATAAATCAGTTTTTATCTAATGTACAGCATGGTGACTCTAGTCAATAGTACTATATAGTATACTTGAAATTTGCTAAGAGAGTAGGTCTTAAGCATTTAATCACATACACACACAAAAACGTAACACAAAAAAAATGTATGCATGGTGACAGTGACGGATGTGTTAATTAACTTGATTGTGGGAACCACTTCACCATGTATACATATATCAAATCATCATGTTGTACAATTTAAATATATGTAATTTTATCTGTTTAATCAGTTCTACCTCAATAAAACTGGGGTGGGGTGGAAAGGACATAAATATAACCTATTCAGGTAAAGACTGACACACTTGACTCTAATGTTTGTACATACATATTTATATTCATATTTATGTATCTAATACACATATACTATAAAGTACACATATATAACTCTATAAGAATAGAATTATCACTAATAACAATTTTTATCTTAGCGACTGACTAAAAAATTTTGCCACTATGTGACAAAGTATTAATTGCCCTAATATGTTTTCAAAACTTATAACAATAGTTAAGAAAAAAGACAACAAAGAGTAAAAGACACAAGGGCACTTTTGGAGGTATTTGTTACCTTAATTATGGTGATGGTATCACAGGTGCATACATATATCCAACTTCATCTAATTGTATGCATTAAACATGTACAGCTTTTTGTATATCAATAATATCTCAATAAAGCTGTGAAAAATACATTACACGAAGATAGTTTCTTAGTTTGTTTTCTCTTAAAAGCAAAGACCAAGAACTTTGGTACAGGCACTGTATTTGGGAGATAATCTCACTAAACAGGAGTGGGGGAACATAATAAGGGATACAGGAAAGGAAGAGAGGCGAATGTAGAGGTCTGTAATGAAGCTTGATGCTATGGACAAAGACTCACTACTGCTGGGACCTCTGAGAAGCAAACAAAATGTCTACCAAGTTTTTCTATCAAAAAGATAGGAAGCTGGAGGATCCTAGTCCTAGCAGTGGTTCCTAAATTCCACTGTATGAAGATTGGCCCTGAGGATTAACTCTAGCATTTCAGGGCAGTGCTTAAGAACAGTCAGAGGAAACTCTGTCAGGCCTTGAGAAAGCCCTGAGGTAGAATGCATAAAGTCTATTATTGCAACTTTGAGACTAGCTGCTGGGTGTGTGAGTTTGCACAGAAATATCCACTAAACTTGCCAGTGCTGAAATCAGAGATGAGTCAAGGGGATGTGACCTAAACAAGAGGCATCTTCTATAAATACGAATGAACAATTTTCAGAAGTGTAATCTCAAATAACTAATAAGAATTTCAAAATAATCTCAATATTTTTATAATTGGTAAAATAAAAATTTTAAATAAAAAATAATATTCCACTTCTTTAGATATTATCTAAAAATAAGATTTGAAACATCAGTTAATGGAATTGTGTAGAAATAATAACTCTCATGTGCAGATGGCAGAACTATAAATTGGTATAAGCACTTCTATAAGAATTGAAATGGGAATCTAAATAGAATAACTTCTGATCAAGCAATTATCCTTTGGGTATTCCTGAAAATTAATCCAAACTACTATCTCCAGAAAAATGTTGTATATTCATATGAGAGAAATAAAAAATAGCAACTAAAATGAAACAACTTGATTTATATTTAAAATCATAGATTTCAAAATTACAATATGTATAAAAGGAAGTTTTGTAGCACAGAAAATATATCAATGATATGGACTGAAATCCGTGTTAAACAGTGATGTATAATGTAGAAAAACGTTGTAGAAATATGGCCTGGAAGGACTCTGAAAGGGCCACAAATTCATGATAGCAGAAAGAAGATAATAGTGGAGAAGTTAGAAAAAAAATAGTGGATTTCAAGGTAGTATGTAAAATTTTACATCTTTAATAAAATATCAACTGAATTTTAAAATGAGGTATCATTAAAGAAAAATCAAAACTAGAAAACAGAGGTTCTAATAAATTAAAAAATGCTTTTATTTTTAGCTTATTACCTTGTCATTATTGTCCTTATTTAATATCACTGACTTCAAAATGAAAAGGATGTTATATTAATTATGGTTCTCCAGAGAAATAGAACCAAGACGATATCTATCTATCTATCTATCTATTATTTATTTACTTATTTAATAGAATGGCCTGAGCAATTATGGAGGCTGAGAAATCCCAAGATTTGCAGGCGCTGAGCTGCAATCAGGTATCTGATGGCATGGTTCCATTCTGGATCTGAAGGACTGAGAATCAGTAGAGTCAGTAGTGTAATTCCAGTCCTAAAATGGGCAGGCTCAAGACCCAAAAAGAGCTCATGTTTCAGTTGGAACCTGAAGGCAAGAAAAGAGCTACCTCCAGGCTCCAACAACAGGAGCACCGTCTTAGCCTTTTTTTTTTAATTCAATCTTCATTTGCTTGCATAAAGCCCACCTACATTAGAGAGAGCAATCTGCTTCACTCAGCCTACAGATTCAAATGCTACTCTCATCTAGAAATGCCCTCACAGACTTACCCAAGAATAATATTTGACCACATATCTGGGCATCTTGTGGCCCAATCAAATTGACATAAAATCAACCATAAGAGCCCTATTCTCAGTTTTTAAAGATTTTATTTATTTATTTATTTATTTGTGTATGTATTTATTTATTTATTTGAAAGAGAGAGCATGAGTGGGAGGGGCAAAGGGAGAAGGAGAGAGGGAATCTCAAGCAGACTCTGCACTGAGCACAGAGCTGGAGGTGTGACTCAGTCTCATGACCCTGAGATCATGACCTGAGCCAAAATCAAGAGTCAGGTGCTTAATTGAATGAGTCACCCGGGTGCCTCCTATTCTCAAGTTTTAAAATGATGGATGCTTATTATAAAATAAAAAAGACAGAATGAGAGAGAAAAATTGAAATCTCCCAATCAATAACAAAGATTATTAACCTTTTAATTAAAAAAGTTATTTTGAGGGACACCTGGGTGGCTCAGTTGGTTAAGCATCTAACTTCGGCTCAGGTCATGATCTCGGGGTCCTGGAATCAAACCGCCCATCAGGCTCTGTGCTCAGCAGGGAGTCTGCTTCTCCCTCTCCCTCTGCCCTTCCCCCTGCTTATGCTCTCTCTCTCTCAAATAAATAAAATCTTTTTTAAAAAGTTATTTTGATAAATATATATAAATACATGCAAATATGGTTTTATTATTTATCTTCCTTTTGTTGTTTTTTTCTAACTTGATAATTTATCATCACAGTATATCTGTTCTACTTAAAAGATATTACTTCTTAAATACTCCATAATATTTTATTTTTATTTATTTATTTTTTTCTTAACATATAATGTATTATTTGTTTCAGGGGTACAGGTCTGTGATTCATCAGTCTTACACAATTCACAGCGCTCACCATAGCACATACCCTCCCCAATATCCCTCACCCAGCCACCCTATCCCTCCCACCCCCCTCCACTCCAGCAACCCTCAGTTTGTTTCCTGAGATTGAGTCTCTTATCGTTTGTCTCCTCCTCTGTTTTCGTCTTGTTAATCCAATCAAGAAATGGACAGAAGACATGAACAGACATCTCTGCAAAGAAGACATCCAAATGGCCAACAGACACATGAAAAAGTGCCAATATCACTCGGCATCAGGGAAATCCAAATCAAAACCTCAATGAGATATCACCTCACACCAGTCAGAATGGCTAAAATTAACAAGTCAGGAAACGACAGATGTTGGCGAGGATGTGGAGAAAGGGGAACCCTCCTACACTGTTGGTGGGAATGCAAGCTGGTGCAGCCACTCTGGAAACCAGTATGGAAGTTCCTCAAAAAGTTGAAAATAGAGGTACTCTATGACCCAGCAATTGCACTACTGGGTATTTACCCCAAAGGTACAAATGTAGTGATCCGAAGGGGCACCTACACCCCAATGATCATAATATTTTAATTTATAGGTAATGATGGTAGTAGCATCATTGAATTACCTGATTGACCATCAACAGACATTTTTTTTAAATTTATATCATTCATGTGCAGCTGTTTAAAGAATATCATGATGTATTAGTCCAGATTTTAACTGCAAATAATAAGAAGTATGGTAATATGGTAAGTGGTTTAATCAGAACGATAGATCCAGAATCTCTAGCAGAGCGAAAAAGTCAGGATAGGAGGCTATGCAGCAGAAACGATGTAAAATGGTAGATGCAACTACCATGGGAAGGAACCCAGTGCTGTGACCATGGGCACAAACCCAGCAGCTGACCCTGCGAATGCTGATGCTCAACTTCAGTCACTCAGCTAACTCTGCTAACCCTGAAAGCCAGATGTCTTTGCCAAGAGAGTTTGACAGAAGATTGCCTCTACATGGCACAGCTTTTTTCCATTTTTGTTAAAGTCCACGTCTATCATGGGGTAACCAGTCTAGCAATGCTTATTTAACATAACTGTGCCCCAGTGGTATGTGAGGATGGGAAAGCAAGTTTGTGGCTTCTGTCTGGCCAGACAGGATTCAGTGTGGAGAATTTCCTCCTAAATAGAAATGACATTAAAGAGTTGCTCATGTCCACACACATCACAAATAAGCATATGATCCAACCTGCTCACTGACCCATATCAACCCCCACATTCTTTAACTTCCAAACAACACAAAATGCCCCTGGCTTACATGATGTCACTGTTCCAGAAATCTTCAATTCTACTCTCCACTTCTCTCCATCCTGCTCTTTGATCCAAGTGGCTGACCTGCAGGGACCGCAACAGCTCCCTTGTCTGATTTCAGCTTTGGTTAAGTGGGAGTCCTGTCAGGAGGCCAGAGGGAAGGACAGTGAGGTAGTGGGTGTGTTTTCTCCTGGCTCTCTCCCTGTCGGGTGGCCCCAGGCTGGCTCCATCTCTCATGTGAAAGTTGACTCTTTGCATTTTGAAACTCTAATTGAACTCAATCATTTCCTTCTGGGTTCCAGTAATTGCTGACTTTTTTTCTTCCTTTTGGGTCTAGTGGTGGCATAGTCCCAAAGTACTTACTGTACCATCCATTGTGGTTTCCCTACATTTTGTCACTTCTTTGACAAGTAATCCCTTTTTTGAAGCACTCCTGGAATAGAATGTGGATGCTGTTTCCTGCTAGCAGACCAATACAGTAATTATATGTTATTCCACAAAGATGCTTCCCTCTGACCAAAGGAAAATAACGTAAAGTCTAATACGTTATTGTATCTAGCTTTGATACAGGATTTTTATTTTACTGTTTCTTCCTATTTTATTAAAGTCTCATGTCATTATATGATAATCTATTGAATAAATTATTAATTTACCAATATTAATAAACTCTCTGGAATGTAAAGAAATAAGAATTGTTTTTTAAAAAAGCTAGTTAAAACGTATAATTGAATGTGACCCCGCAATCTAGACATATAGGTAGATATCATAGCTCTAGTTTCTGTAACCATTCATAAAGCCATAATTGACAGATAATGCTTCATCTTTCACTAACCATTCCACTTTCCCTTGGTCCTCAGTCAGCTCTGCCATTTGGAGTTTCTCACCTGATGGATGTACTGAACTGTCTTTCCTGAGATAGATGACATCTATGTAGTTTTCCAAACATAAATTTTATGCAGTTTATTTGTTCACTTGATAGAGCATCTTAAGATGACCTATTCAGTCTAGAGAATATGTTGTGGATTGGAAAGGATGGGCAAGAATGAAACAGGGGTCTCAATTAGAACACTTATTACAATAGTCGAAAGAAAGAAAGAAAGAAAGGAAGGAAGAAAGAAAGAAAGAAAGATGAATTTGGAGGGAGGGAGGATGGCAGTGGAGGTGGAGAAAAGTGTACAGTATTGGAAAATATTTTGGAAAGGGGCAAAGCAGGAATTATTAATGAATTGGTTATAGGAAGAAGACAGAGAAAGTCAAAGATAACTCTTAGATATTTAGCTTGTGCATTTGGGTGAATGTTCAGAACATTTAAAGAGAGAGAAAAAGTAATGAAAAAAAATATTTGAGTGATGCTATCAAGATGTCACCCTGGGACAAAATACGTTTGAGATGACTATTAGGGACACCAGGTAAGTACATAGATGTATCAATCTGGAATTTAGAGAAAGGTTCAAGACTGAATATAAAAATTCAGCTGTCATCCTCATGTAAATTTTATTTATGCCATGTGACTGGCCTGGGTCAGTAAGGGAGAAAATATAAGGGAGAAGGAAGAATGGTAAGGAATAAATCCCTGGGAACCCATACTTGGAGTTCAGATAGAGGAGTTCTCTAAAATGTCAGACAAAGACTAGTCATTGAGGTTGGAATAAAAAAATCACCCTAAAAGTGTGAGACCACAAAAGTGAGGTTAAAATAGTATTTAAATCAGGGAACAGAGATGAACTGTATTGCAAGAGTTTGAAGGGTAGAGCAGAGGCCAAAGATATTACCGATGTTTTTGGTAAGAGTCAATGGCTAGTCAGCTGGATGAAAGCTGTTCATTTCTGTGGGCTGATATAAAGAGAATTTGGGTGAGGAGTGAAGACAGCTAACAGCAGATTTCTTACTAATAAAGCCTAAATTTTAGGGCACCTCTCATGTATGGACCACACTTACAGTAGCTCTCTTTAGGTGTCTCCAAAGAAAAAAATCCATTTATTTTATCTTTTGCATGACTTTTAATACTAATCAAATCACTAACATTACAGAAACAGGTAAAATACTAAAAGTTATGTTTTCTTCCTTAATACTTTCCCCAGTGAAGCTTTGAACGTAAGGTTTTATGGAGATTGATGTTTGTTTAAATACATCTACTTGAGTAATGTAGCATTACCCTCATTTCTAACACCGTGAGATGCACTACCACTGTGTATTTTATGCCTTTTTTTCAATGATAATAACAGTTGGCCGTGAAAGCCTGTTTAATGACCTATAACTCCTTCAGAGAAAAATTGCGAATGTTGCACTCAAAACTGCTAAGCTGTTTTTCATTTCACATTTGACATTTTAAAATGTTACTGTGTTTTAGAAATAAACCTATTTAAGTAAATTAACCTCCAAATCCTATGTAAAATGTATCTGATGTGTAAAATATATTTAATTATAGTGCAGAAAACAAATTTAGCACAAGTTTGTCAGCTCATACATCTTTTTAAAAAATGTCCTTGTGAAATAAAGTCAGTGTGTCACCTCTGCCCAGAAAAACCTCAAACTATTGCAGTTGTGTTAGCAACAGCTCCAAATACTGTAAAACTAGTGATAGGTTATAGTATACATTGTTGTCACATATAAAATTTAATAAAATCGATCGAGGTTTTGAGGAAGTTCTGAGTTCTTGCAGAAATGAGTATGTAGGAAAAAGTAGGAGAAAATAAGAATACAGGTATGAAAAATTCATGTTTTGTTCAATGTAATCCAATCACTATTTAACCAGTATGACTGGATGCATAGTGTCACACAAGACGCGTTAGTTTAGCGTACTAAACTCTCTGCCTAAAGGAAAGTCATAGTAGGGATGCGTGGGTGGCTCAGTTCGTTAAGTGGCTGCCTTCGGCTCACATCATGATCCCAGGTCCCTGGGATTGAATCCCCTCATTGGGCTCCTTGCTCAGCAGGGATCGTGCTTCTCCCTCTGCTCCCCTGGCTTGTGATCACACACACTCTCTCTCCCTGAGAAGTAAATAAAATCTTTAAAAGAAAAAAAAGAAAGCAATAGTAGCAAGAGCTTATCTTTTCCCAATATCCTATAAAACTAAGTAGAACACAATTTTTTTTGGTACCTCTATCTATGGACCTGTTCCACTTTTCAGGCCAGTGATGTAACTAAATGCAAAGAAAAATCTAAGGTTATAGAGTTATTTGGATAAATCACATTAATATGAATAAATATACACATACATATATAAATGCATAGATTCTTAGTTTAATATTTTCTTGTTCTTAAAAAAAGGGTATGTAAGGAAGACCAAACTTCAGGGAAGAAAACATGTTATTTCTAAAGCTAAGACAAGTTTATTGTACATACAAGATCCATTGTACATGGAGTTGGCAAATGCTTTTTAACTAAAGGTACATTATCTTGATAGTTCTTTTATCGTAAAACAAGTTTCTCAGATGTAAAGTAACATAATAGTAAAATTTCTGGATACTTGCAATATCCTTGTTGCTTAAAACAATGCTAAGAATCTTATTAAGACCTAGCTTTAAAAATCTAAAACAATTTCAAAACAGAAAGCCTAAGAGAATTGAAACAAAGTAGTGTATATTTTATATTTGGACATTGCACATTAATGCCCACATGATATCACCTATGCTTACCCATATGATGTTAAAGTAATATACACAGTCTAATCCATGATTAGACTAATATGCATGATTCTAATCATTGGCTTCTGACCATGTTTGTGGTTCAAGGAAGAGCCAATACCTTTAATGTTATATTGTAGAGATAACATGATATTGCACAGAAGGAAAAGCCGTATATACATTTAAAAGTCTGACAGTGTCTGTTTGAAGTATCTGACTGGCTAACTTACTTCTTTGAACTCAAGAGTGATATTCTCTTTTGGAAGAATTTTGCAATGCCTGGTACTTTTTTTGATAACCTCTATGCCTTCAATATTAGAGTCAGAGAATTCACACTTTTTTTTTCCTAGTAACAGTTTTTACCTTGTGAACCAAAGCTCTCTTGGATCTACTTTTCTGTCTAGTTCCAAATGGCTATGGACTTCTAAGCATCCTCATTAACATTTATTTCACACTCATCCATTCTGAATAAGGCCACCCCTAGAACGCATTAAAGAGTTTTCACACTCAGGCCATGCAAGAGTACCACTGAAAGCAATGCTCCACAAACTTAGGAACCATGCCAAATTCAATCAACTCTGGCTTCCATGTAATGTGATAGTTATGCTTTCTCTCCACTGCCATAGTATTCTATTTCCCACTTTCACCAGCTTTGTGGCAGCCCCAGCACCTTTGGCCTATCCAAAGAATTGATGGGAATCCAAATTTGAAGTTCTTTTTGTTTTACCTCTTGGTAAAGAATCTAAGTCTTACACAAACAATGAATCATGGAACACTACATCAAAAACTAATGATGTAATGTATGGTGATTAACATAACATAAAAAAAAAAGAATCTAAGTCTTAAAAACACCAGATGCAAAGACGTGATGTTTGATGCATCAACATGAACTACTTCTCAGTGTAGTTGAAGATGATTCTCTCTTTGGAACATCAATTAAGATACTCTAGTTGTTTTAATAAACCTTGCTGAATGCTTTCTTTACCTATATCCTATAACTGGTGAATGCTTGGTATACTGTTTCTTGTGTTCTTCCAGAACACAAGCTGTGATGTTTTACATTGTCACTGGCATATGGGTGCAGTTTGCAATTCCATATCTTCAGCATGTATGTAGCTAGACTCAAGGCAGTAATATCATAGATAGCCCAGAGGGACTGCAAGGCGTTTAGTTATTCTGTTCCAAAATGATTTTACTTTCTTCATTTGATCTCAGCAGCATTTGTTTTTTCAAATTGTGTGTTATCGTGGGAAAATTTTTAAAAAATCACTTTCTTCTAAGGGAGATTTTTCTGTAACTATCTTGATGCATTGTCATATATATTACTTTTAAAAATCAAAACATCCTACCTAAAATCTCTATTCCCACTTTATTTTCTTATTTATTTTCTTATTTCTTATTTTCATCCACTTATCTAATCTGGTTGTTAATACCAATCAGTTCCTCAACTTCCTTTTGCTGGTATATTACCATCAATTCTCATAAACTGTTACTCAGGAATTGGAACACATTCTTAACTCACACCAACGCTTATTTGTTGAATACTTATGTATGTTCTTGTGGGGAGGAGGTGGTTTTGATTGAGATGACAAATTTACTGTTTCTGCTACTGATTTAGGCTCTTATGCCTTTTTATTTATATTTTTAGTCCGCTTCAGGTATCATAACAACAAAAACAAGATAAATGTTTTCACCCCATCAGAAACATGTATGTGGCACACAAATTTCTAAATCTGTACGGAAGTCACTACATTTAGGACACAGCTGGTTTCCAACTTTCCCAGAATTCTTGCAACCTAATTATTTTATGGTCTCCTTCACTTACTAATTTCTCATTTCCATCTCCATAATCATCTTTTCCTGGTCATTTTTTAAAAAGATTTTATTTACTCATTAGAGTGAGAGAATATGAGAGAGAGAGAGAGAGCACATGAGGGGGGGAGGGTCAGAGGGAGAAGCAGACTCCCTGCTGAACAGGGAGCCCGATGCGGGACTCGATCCTGGGACTCCAGGATCATGACCTGAGCCAAAGGCAGTCACTTAACCAACTTAGCCACCCAGGCGCCCCTTCTTAATCATTTTTTAAAGACAAGGTATAATGGTTTTTCTAAAGGGTTCTAAAGGATCTCTTTTAAAATCTAAGGTTTAAAGTCCCCAAGTCCTACTAAAACTGCTATGTAGTACAACCAAAAGAATTCCTGTGCATGGAGGTGAACCAGGATATGATGAGATCCCATCATGCCACAGGTACCACCCATAGTAGAAACTACCAGGAAGTCTAGGGCAGGGTCTGGCCCCCACTAATATCCAGCTGCCTTGGAGAGGCTCATCTAAGGCCCATCACAGGCTGTAATAGAATGATTCTAAGTCTTCCCACTAGTCCCGGTTCAAAGTACTATTGTCACTTTTGTGGCTGTTCTTCACTGACCTGCCACCACCAGGTCAGCAGAAGAGATACTCTATCTGTCCTCCTTTCCATCCTAACATTTTACATGACTCACTTAGAGGATATTGGGTAGACTTAACATTAACTAGGGTAAGAGATTTAGTGTATTGAAGCCTTGTGGTCACAGTTTCCTGTCCTGGCATGCATATTGAGTATATGGGGAAGCCATATAATTATTTCTACAGAAACTATTCTCTTTACTAAAGTTGCTAATTTAGTAATTGTGTTTCTAAATCAATACCAGTATTTTACATATATATGTAAATATTTGACTATAGGGGCGCCTGGGTGGCTCAGTTGGTTGAGCAACTGCCTTCGGCTCAGGTCATGATTCTGGAGTCCCGGGATCGAGTCCCACATCGGGCTCCCTGCTCAGCGGGGGGTCTGCTTCTCCCTCTGACCCTTCCCCTCTCATGCTCTCTGTCTCCCATTCTCTCTCTCAGATAAATAAATAAAATCTTAAAAAAAAAAAAAATATTTGACTATAACAAGTCTTTTAGTAGCAGAAATGCTAGGCAGAAATACTTGACGTATTTCTACCCCTACCTCTAAACACTGGCTCATTTTATTAATTCCATTAAATTAAAGCAACTTTTGGATCATCTTCCAAAGCAAATTAATAAAAGCTTGATCCTTTTCAGATTTAGGATATGTCTCATGCATATGTACTATCTAATTTCCTGCTGTGCATTGGACCAATATCAGCATGACACTGGCTGAAAACTTTAAAATAATCTGCTCACTTTCTCATAGCATGGATGCGTATTCATAACCTTCCTGGTTCCCCTATAAATCTTTATCACTTGAGGCTTCAAATTAAGCTTGAAGTTAGCCCCTCAGGCTCTGCTTTAAATCAAATAAATGCTACATTTTCCCCTCCCTTATTGAAATTGATTCTCCCTGAGGCTGTGGGAGGAGAAAGTCCTTTTTGTCTTTGCTTCCTAAGTATGTCTTTAGTGTCATTAAAAAGGAAACAGAAGAGTATAAAGAAAGTCATGTCTATTTTGCACTGTCTGTTGACCCTAAAGCAGCCAATGTGGGATAGCACACTATAACTTCCAGATCCTTCTCATTCATAACTACTCATCTTGCAGTTTAAGTCTTTTCTCCAATAGTCAATCACCTTTGTTATTCACTTAATTAGAAAAAAAATAAGTAGCTTTGCTTTTTCTTATGGTGTAGAAAGCCACATGAGAACCTTGTTCCCAATCAAACAATAGGTAAGAGCCTGATGATCTAAAAAAAATCAAACTGTCTCTTGAGCCCATTACAACACTCAGGTTATGAAGCAACCATAATTTCTCAAAAATGACAAGCTCCTTCAAGGAGAGACAGGAAACACAAACTTTTACTTTGGGTATGGCATGAGAGGAAATGACAGCCACCATATAAACATGTAAGACTAAATAAGCTAAATTTTTAATGAATTCTTAAGGATGGACTATGGATAATTATGTCAGTTTTGAATAACTAGGGCCCCCCACACAAGAAGATTGTGCACTCAATTTCAAGCTTTTTCCAATAGGTCTCCATCAGGTACTTTTTTTTTTTTTTTAAGTAAGTTCCACGCCCAGAGTGGAGCCCCACGTGGGACTTGAACGTATGCCCCGAGACCAAGACCTGAGCTGAGATCAAGAGTTGGCTGCTTAACGGACCGACCACCCAGCCACCCCTCCATCAGGTACTTTTAAGAGAAAGATTAGGGTCAGGGTAGGAAAATTTTTTAAAAATCCTATTTGAATCAAAGAGTGAAGTATGAAACTCTCCTCTCCTCAGGATCCAGACAAAGATACACTGCAACTGGAGAAAGGAGTAGAAGCAATGGCCATTAGCCACTTTTGGAGACACATGAAATATTCTTGAGCCCGGTTTCTGCCCCAAAAGAAAGTCTGGCTCTGCTACCACTGGGGAGGGACAGAAAAATCTTTCAATACAGCGAGAAGATATAACCATTATAAACATTTATGTACCTAATGGCAAATGATCAAAATATATGAAGCAAAAACTGAGAGAATTGCAGGGAGAAATAGAAAGTTTTAAAATAATAGTTGGAGATTTCAGTATCCTTCTCAAAAATGGACAGAATAACCAGAGAGAAGATGAGGGAGTAGAGAACTTAAATAACACAGTAAATTATCTAGCAGACATATATAGAACACTTTACCCCCAAACAATAGCATACACATTCTTCTCAAATGCACATGGAATATTTTCCAGGAAAGGTCATATGTTAAGGCTGCAAATTAGTCTCAATAGATTAAAAAGGTAAATATCATACAAAGTATATTTTCTGACCACAACAGGATAAAGTTAGAAATCAGTGACAGAAGTAAAACTGAAAAATCCACAAATGCTGTAAATTAAACAACACACTCTTAAACATCCAGTGGATCAAAGAAATAACCTGGGAAATTAGAAAATATTGAGTAATAAATGAAAACAAGAAACTAGAACATACCAAAAATTTATGCAGTGCAACAAAAGTGGTGTTAAGGGGAACATTTATAGTCACAGATGCTGGGAGGGAATGGGAGTTACTGTAAATGGTTATAAAGTTTCAGTGTTATAAGATTAAAAGATTTATGGAGTTGGGTGGTGATGATGGTTGCACAACATTGTGAATGTATTTAATACCACTGAACTGTACATTTAAAATAGTTAATATGGTAAATTTCATATTACATGTATTTACCACAATTTTAAAAAATGGGAGAGAGAAAAAAAAAGCTATAGGACATTATCAAAGTGTCATACATATATTAGAGTCCCAAAAGGAGAAGAATGAAAGAACAAAGCAGTGCTTTGGAGGAAATTTAAAGCATTCAAATCTTATATATTAGAAAATAAAATATATTTCAAATCAATTAAGATTCTACCTTTGAGACTAGAACAATCTAACTGGCACATCCTAAATGCATCCAGATTGTAGGGGCTGGTTCAGAATGTCTATTTCCTCTTACCAGTTATATTTTTAGCTTCTATGCACTTAGTCTCAGGAGGCATCCAGGAAATTACTGTTTCCTTTATCTCCTTGATCCCTTTCTTTTCCAGTATTCTAGGTGCTCTAACCAGGAATTTTCATTTATAGAGCCTTCCTGAGAAAGCAGTGGAGAGCTTTAAGGGTAGAGATAGCTCCTTACATTTATCATTGAATCAGAGTAGATATCCTGATTCTTCAGAGTGTAGTATCCATAGAAAACTATTTTTATTTGCTTCTGTTATTTTCATATTCTTATTTTTATGGGCTAATTTGAAATGTATTGATTTTTATTTGGTATAAAATGCACTCATATTATTAATGGACATGTTTATATTTTTTCTAGCAACTGTAAGTTATTCAGCATCTCAATCTTCTTCCCCAACAATAAAAAAGGGGTTTACCATATTATACCCAATAAATATCTGCTCCATTCTCCCAAAATACTTTGCATATTTTTTAGAAGTTTAATTTCAGAATATTTCTAAAGAAAATAATTTTTATTATCAACTTTGAATTGCACATACCTGTAGAGTTTGCCCCATCATTATGTGTCCTGATTTTTCCCTGCTCCTGCTAGGTTCACTTCTTTTTTTTTTTTTTTTTCCTGAATTTTATATTTTGGTAGTAGTTTCAGCAAACAATTAATAATATATTAGTGTATATTTCTGAAAAATGTATTTAATTTACCCTCACTACTGACTTATAGTGCAGGTAGGTATAGAAACCTAAGGTGACTATTATTTCTACATGATTTGTGGCTATTACCCCATTGTATCCTCAGGTCTATTATGTTGCTCAGAGTTACTATCAGCCAAATTTATTTCTTCATAGTAAACCATCAGTTTTTTCAACCTTGTAGCTTTTTTATTTTTCATCCAATGTTCTTCTTCAGTTGAGTTTTGGGTGAATTCCCAATTGTCTTTGGCCATGTCAAGTCTGCAGTTTATGCTTCTCAGAGCATTTTTATCCCAATGATTATAAATGTTTTATTATTTGTAGGGCTTCAAATAAGCTCTTTTTCAGTTCCCTTCTTATTCTATATCTGCTTGTTATTGTTTCATAATTTTCATTCATTTCAGAGTTCACATCCTCTACTTCTTTGAAAATTTCAAGTTAACTCTGTTATTATTGTTTTTCTGAATTCATTCCTGATATATATATATATATATATATATACACACACACACACACACACACACACACACACACCATGTTTGCATCAGCTCTCCTCAGAGACTTTCAGGTATTGGCTAGTTGATTCATTTTCACTGTTTCCTGTTTTTTCTTCTCCACTCACCTCACCATCACTACTTATTTTACAGTAACATCCATCTGAACAGCCCAAGTTCCAAAAGCAGAATCAAGTCTTCCATTGGTGGGTTAGGAATGTACCATATTATGTGATTGGACACATTACAGTCACTCAGTCCAGGTCCTTCCTGCAACCCTGTGTTTGGGTTTATTTTTTTCTTCAGGTAGGAAGCTTCAAATAAGTTATATTTCCTCTAGTCTGAGTTTGTTTCATGGATAAACAAACTCTAATAAATTATCTGGCTTTGGCTAGCAGGACTGACACATGCCTTCCATCTAAATAAAGACATTTGGTCTTCATTTCCCCACAGAATAAATATTCTAGTTGCCCTGCTTGCCTCTAATTTTTTTGTTTATTTGTTTCATTCATGTGTCTGGCCTGTAGATTTTTAATTTGTCTTTACTTAAGTAGGTGTAAATCTAATTTTTCTTTCAATATTTTATCTATTACTGATATGAACTTGGAGCAGTAGAGTTCCTCTTAAAACACGTTCCTAGACAAAATTCCTATTTCCTTAAGAATTTCATTAAGACACAGATACAGCATCAAAAATATTAGCTACCAAAAACTACCAGAATGTGGCTAGGCAATTGTTTCATTATCGAACATTTCTACATAAATCAAAGCTGTTTCCTCCTTATCCTTCTCTACCAATTATCACTGTTACTATCTGCTTATAAAAAATTAACAACTACCAAAGACCATTCTCTACTAAGCAATATTTGAAATGTCTCTAAGGATTTGCAGATTGTGCTCCTGTTCAATATTGGTCCCTTTGCCCATTTGCTTAGTTTTCTGTATTTTGTATACATTTCTCTCTTTTCCTGGATTTATTATACACAACTATAATTGGAGATTTCCGTAAAATCATAGATATTGTATATAATGCTACTTATTATTATTAGGGTTTTAAAATATGTTCCCTTATGTTATTTATTTCCAACAGGGGAATTCTTCCAGAATAAGGTATCACTTAATTTTCTATTTTTACATAGCCTTCCGACTAATTACATAGTGCGTCCTTTTCTTTTAGTTTGCAATTTTCTCTTCAAAATGACTTCAATTTTTCAGAGCCACAGCAAGGACCTTCAGTTAAGACTGTCTTTACTGGTATGTTCTGTAGAATATTACTATCTCTTTATCTCTGCTCCTAAACCAGTCTTGCCTTTTGAACCACTTCTTACTTAGGTCTTACTTTTTCTATCACATAACCTGATCTTGAGCTCTCTGTTCTGTATTCCTGGAAGGGATTCCCATCCAAACTGATATTGTTGGTTTATATGAGTCTGCACAAAGAGATAGTTAGGTTTATGTATAAATAAATAAATATTAAAAGTGCAGTGAAGATACATAAAATGAGCTCACATATTCCCTGCCACAAAATGTCTGAAGAGCATTAACAATAGGATATATTTTGTAGAAGAGACAATGTTTTCACCAAACCACTCCTTTTTCCACGTGCATAAAAGAACATTACATTTCCTAGCCCCCTTGTATTTAAGTGTGATCATGATATCCATCCTCTGAAGACCTAACCTTAGATTCTGCTCATTCTTCCACACTTGTGGTTGGAAGCCAAAGATTCCTACATGCTGGAGTAACATGACGGGAAGAACCAGAGCCCTGAAACCCCTATTAGAAGAGAATCATCTAGGAGTGCTTCTTGGACTGCAAGAGTCTGTGATGTGAACAAGAATTTTGTTTGTTTGTTTCTGAGACTTCCTTGTTACATCAGCTACCATTAATTTCCACAAATATTATATTGTTCAGTATTCATATATTATCAGACAAAAGACAGTGATGTGTCATTAACTAGACTATTATTGTTATTATCAATTTTTAATGGTAACAGTTATTATCCAACACTATAATTTAAGGGTGCCCAATTTATTTAAGAAAGTTTTTTTGGTGACTTAAAGAACATAAAAAGAAGCAAAAGTTCAATAATTGAAATCTGTTCCTGGCTTTCAATCAGAAAAATCACAAAGAACAAAAAATCTAAATTTGAGTACTGATTTACTAGTCCTCTGACTTAGCATGTAATATGAAAGACGTTTGAATTAGACTTTCTATTAATCTCTACTGTTTTTGTGTACTGAAAATCTTCTTAAGCATTCCATTTGGTGGTGTGATGGCATTCTTTTAAAATGCTGTTGTTTAAGATTATTATCAATATAATAATATTAATATTTTGAAAGGTACAACTTATATAAATTGTAAAGTTTCTAAAATACACTAGAAAAAAAAGACGCAATTCATCAGTTTTAATATATATCTGTTTAGGAATTTAGTCTCAATGTCATGTCTCAGTTGTCAAATATCTCCAAATATACTTTTGTTCTTATCAATATATATATTTCTCTAAAATACATACAAATTTATAGTTGATTAATCACTGTATATTAATGACCTAGTGTATTGTTCTATATGTTGTCTTTGCTTACCTGAATCATTCCTTTGTAAGAGAGAATTAGTTTAAAAAGTCACTTTGCCTGAAGAAATACAATTTGTAGGGCAGTGGGAGTTCAAGATTGACACTACTAAAAGAGCAGCAAGCAAAACATTGAAGAATACTTCTTGTCAAATGATCCTTGAAAATAAACTCTATAGGATACATGAGAATGTAGTTAAACAAAGAGATGCTAAGGGTAATTTAGCAGATTCTTTGAAGGAATGAGAAGTAGGCACCACACTTGCTTTGTCAATTGTGTGGAAGAACATTTAACTTGAGCCCCTGCTGAAAATAAAACTAATTACATTTGAGATGAAGAGAGAAAAAGTTCTTCCACTGAAGTTTCAGATTTACTATTTTATTTGGAAGACTAAAATTGAGGACTGCAGCAAGATAAATAGGCAAAACATTTCTAAAACATAAACAATTGAAATATATATATATAATTAGATAATTTGTAAAAAACAATCAATAAATAGTATGAAAACAGGAAAAAGGAAAATACACTACGGAAAAATATTTCTGAATTAAAAATAATAATATATGGCCAATTCTAACTCATACTCGATATCTGCTAAATTTTGAAAGCATTGTAAACTTTTTAAAACATCTTTCTATGTTCCAACCTTATGATAACAATTGATTATAACATAAAATTCACATTTCTTATCTTGGCCTTTAGGATTCTGACAGGTCCAAATTGTAGCAGCTATATTACTTTATATTCATCATTACATTACAGGACTTCTGTGCTATAGCTATGTTAGTGCAGTTACTAAGGCCAAATAAGGCTTGCATTTTACCACCTATATACATTTTGGCTCAAGCTTTTAGCTTTCCATGAATATCTATGCACCTAATACTTATACATACTTGGCATGAAGCACACTTACTCCTCAACTACTTTAATTTGTTCCTGAAAACCTTAATGCCAAATGAAAGGTTGTTAATGAAAAAATGGCTTTATATTTTTTCACTAATTTTAATGAAAAAATTATTCTCCAACTCAAAACAATATAGGCAAGCAATTTTTACATATAGAAAATTATGTCTATTGAATAATGTAAAGAACAATTTGAAAGTAAATATATCCAGTTTTTTTCAGAAAACTTAACATAGGAAAACCTTGTTGTACTTGCCAAAATTGGAAGAGGAGACTTGGTAGTGGTTGGAGATTGAGATGGGCTACAAGTGACTTATTCATTGCAAGATACATTCTTCTTTAAGCATTATATTCTTCACTAATTTTATAATTTGTGGGGACTCATGGCTTTCTTGTACTCAAATTGGAATAAAAAATAGAAAAGCCCAAGGTCTGCTCTGCGAGGCACTCTAATATTATGAGGAAAATGAGAGAATATCAATCCAAAGAGTTATGAATAAATCACAAGTAAGATAGGAATAAAACCAGGAGAGCAGAACAGATGCATAAGTTTATATCTAAAGAAGCCCTTTAGGAAATCCCAGGTGCTGGATTTTCCAGGTGAGGTTGGTTTTGTTTCCACATGACTTATTTTACAGAGATTGAAAGAAAAAGAAGAGGGATAAGAGAAATTTTAAATATTTCTTTAGAAAAATGTTTGATGGAAAAATCTTGTCTCCTTAAAAATGTAATGTCAGATTAATACTTTTTATGGTGTATATTTTAGTGTGTGTTTGATCATTTAAAAATGAATTGTTAATTTTCCAGTTTTGAGTTATTGATTTCTAGTTTCATTCCAGTATAGTTGGAAAGATACTCGGTATGGTTTTAGTTTTCTTAAATATGTTAAAACTTGTTTTGTGACATAACATGTGATCTATCCTGGATGATGTTCTGTGTATGCTTGAGAAAAATGTGTAGTGTGCTGATGTGGGTGGAGCATCTTATGTGTGACTGAATATCCTCATGCAAAAGAATGAAGTTGGACTTTACACCATACACAAAAGTTAAGTTAAAATGGATTAAAGATTAAAACATAAGATCTGGGGGCACCTGGGTGGCTCAGTCGGTTAAGTGTCTGCCTTTGGCTCAGGTCATGATCCTAGGATCCTGGGATTGAGTCCCATATTGGGCTCCTCCCCCCTGCTCATACTCTCTCATTCACTTGCTCCTGCTCTCTGTCAAATAAGTAAATAAAAATCTTAAAAAAAAAAAAAATAATAAGATCTGAAACTGTAAAACTCCTTAGAAGATAATCTAAGGGAAAAGCTTCATAACATTGGTCTAGAAAGTGATTTCTTTGCTATAATATCAAAAACACAAACAACAGAAGCAAAAGTAAGTAAGTGGAACTACTTCAAACTAAAAAGGTTCTTCACAGCAAAGGATACAGAGTGAAAAACAATCTACTGAATGGGTGAAAATAAGTGTTTAATATCCAAAATATATAAGGAACTAAAACATAATAGCAAAAAAGGAATAGCCCAATTAAAAAATGGGCAAAGGACTTGGGTAGACATTTTTCCAGAGAAGATCTATAGATGTTCCACAAGTATATAAAAAGATGTTCAATATCACTAATCATCAAAAAAATGGATATCAAAACTACAGTGAGATATCATCTCACATCTGCTAGGATAGCTATCATCAAAAAAAAATAGATGTTGGCAAGGGTGTGGAAAAATGGGCATACTTCTACATTGGTGGTGGGAATGCAAAATGGTACAATTGCTATGAAAAATAGTATGGAGGATTCTTAACAATTAAAAATAAAATTACCTTATGAACCAGCAATCCCATTTCTGGGGATATATCCAAAAGAATTGAAATCTGGATCTCAAAGAGAGATGTACATGCTCATGTTCATTTCAACATTATTTACAATAGCCAAGTTATGGAAACAACCTCAGTGCCCATCAGCAGTTCAAGGGATAAGGAAAATGTGGTATATACAGACAATGAAATTTTACTCAGTCTTAAAAAAGAAGAAAATTCTGCTATCTGCAACAACATGGATGAACTTGAGGACAATATACTCAGTGAATTAAACCAGTTACAGAGGTACAAATATTGCATTGCATATAAAAAGAGAGTAGAATAGTGGTTTCTAGGGGCTGGGAGAAGGGGAAATGGGAAGTTGCTAATCAATGGTTATAAGTTTCAGTTATGAAAGATGAGTAAGTCCTAGAGATCTGCTGTACAACATAATCCCTATAGTTACTACTATATAAAGCACTTGAAAAATTGTTGACAACGTAGATCTCATGTTGAGATCTGCACTTGATCTTAGCCAAAAGGCCGAGAAGCGATTCATGTTGAGATCTGACCACATTTTTTAAAAACGAGTTTTTTTTTCAAAAGTGAAATAACTTTGGTTCCAGCTATGCAATGCTACATAAAAACCATTATAAAAATTATTGGCATTAAACAAAACAAAACAAACAACATTTTACAATGCCTCCATGTGTTGTAGATCAGAAGTTCAGAAAGAAACAGAAGAATGACTCTAAAATTGGGAACCTGAGAAAATGTTAATGACTGAGAGTTACTCAAACAACTTGAAGCTTGAACTGTCTAGATGTCTGTCACATATCTGGTGTCTGGACAGGGAAGAAGCAAGCACTTGACTCCCATTTTCCATGTGACTTGGGCTTCCTCACAGCACGGCAGTCTCAGGTTAGTCAGACTTCTTCCATTAAGGCTCAGAACTCTATAGTGTTGCAGGAAGCAAGGAGGATGCGGCATGTTTGTTTTTTTTTGTTTTGTTTTTTTTTTTTAATGACCTAGCCTCAGGAGTTAAACAGCATTATTTCTACTTTCTTATGCAGCCACAAGCCTGCGCAGATTCAAAGGGGTAGTGTATAAACCTCACCTCTCTATGGGGTCATTAAAATGAAAAGTCTTCAACTGACTAGTTCTTATGTAACACATCTCTGAATTGGTTTAGAAAGTACCATCATCTGGAAAATAAAGTAGGGTGTATGTGCATGCGTGCATATTAAGATAACATCTAATATACAACGTTTTAAGGTAATAAATATATTTACATTACAACACTCATTCACTTAGGTATCTTTTGAACATTTATTTACTGAACCTAGACCAGGCTCTGCATTAAGTGCTAACAACACATGTAAACATGACAAGTTCATTCTCTGCCCTGATTGACCTTACAGATAAAATGAGAACAAACGGATAGGAAATAACAATAAAAGATAGAGTAGTTAAGTCCCAAAATTCAAGAATGGAGCCAAGAATTGAGTCCCAGAGTTCCTACGAAAATCACTGAAGAAATATAGCATAGTATCGAGGCTACACATTTGATGGATGGGCTAAAAAATGACACCTAAGATAGTGTGATACATACTCAGAGATCGGAAGCTCGTCATGTCCCTGGGATGAGGCCCATGAGCCTGAACCCGCGGCTTTGCTGTCCAAGTTGGTGTGGGAACTTCTGAGCAGAGACGCACTTTTCTGTTACTGAAACCTCTGAAAGAAGAGAGGGTTCCGCCCGGGTTGCTGCAATCATTCCTGCTGCCACCTCAGAAGGAGCCAACAGCTGCCAACATCTCTGGACTGCCTCAAACTCTTCTGAGTTTTGAAGTATCTCTGAAGGGCAGAAATTAATATCACAATCATGAGCAAGGAATCTAGACATGTGTGCAGACCGCCATCCCTCGCCATGCAGATTGGGGGAAGATAAGCATGGAGCTGAAAGACAACAGCAAATTACCAGTATGAAATAAATTCTCCGTTATAGGGATTGAAACTCCAAAGTCCTGAAGCAGTAAAGATTTTAGAGCAAAAAGATAGACAGGCAAAGCCTTTAATCACTTTAACCAGTGAAGGAACACTTACATTAATTTTTGTTATCCTCCCCCCTTTTTATCATGCCTATGTAAAAGCAGCCACAGGAAAAACAAATCCATTACCCTGGCCTGGAATTTCCTAAAGAGACTCTTTGGATCCTCTGTTTGCTTCTGCTTTTCTTGTCTTGGTTTTACTCTAATATTTCTGGCTACTTCTTCACACCCTCTTTGGCTGGGACTCCTCAACATTTGGCTTTGAAATGTGACCCAGTGCTTCAAAGTTCTGACTTTGGACTTACTGTCTTCTGTCTACACTCAGCCTGGGTTATCTCATCGCGTTTTGTGGCTTTAATTACCACGCTTATATTTTCACACAGAAATTCTGACCCAGACTCCAGACCTATTTTCCCAACTTCCCGTCTGAAAGCTACACTGGAACTATTGTAGGCATCGCAACTGAACATGTCTGAAACTGAACCCCTGATTCTCTTCTCCCAAACCTTATGCTATGCTCTTTCTCTTGTAAGTTATTGGAAACCCCATTCATCCTGTGTGTTCATAATCGTGGTGTAGAGCTTGACTTTATTCCTACCTCATACATTAAAGCCAGTCCTCAAAAAAAAAAAAAAAAAAAAAGTGGGTTGTTTATTCCAGAATTTGACCCTTTTACATAATTTCCATGGCCAAAACTCTGGTCCAAGTTCCCATCTTTTCTCATATAATTGCCCTCACTTTCCAGCCCAGCTCTGTTCTTGCCCTGTCTCCTACAGTTTATTATCAGCATAGCAGACAGAGGGATCCTGTAAGTAAGTAAGAGCAGGCCTTCTCCTTTCTTCAAAATTTCTCAATGGGCTCCCATGTTATTTGAAGTAAAATAAAAATTATTAATAGTAATTTATCTGGTCCTATCTAATCTGTTCCCCATGACTCCTCTGGCATCATCCATACTACTCACCCCTGGGGGCGCCTGGGTGGCTCAGTCGGTTAAGCGTCTGCCTTCGGCTCGGGTCATGGTCCCAGGGTCCTGGGATCGAGCCCCGCATCGGGCTCCCCACTCAGTGGGAAGCCTGCTTCTCTCTCTCCCTCTTCCACTCCCCTTGCTTGTGTTCCTACTCTCGCTGTCTCTCTGTCAAATAAATAAATAAAATCTTTAAAAAAAAATTATTAATAGTAATTTATCTGGTCCTATCTTATCTGTTCCCCATGACTCCTCTGGCATCATCCATACTACGCACCCCTGATTATCTTTTCCCCAGCAATATTTGAGTCAGCTAATACTTGAAAATGCTACACATGTTCTCACCTCATGTTCTTTTACTGCTGGTGTACCATCTACCTAGAATGCTAATCTTTTAGATACCCACATGGTCATTCCCCTCACTTTATTCATATTTTTATCTAAAAGTTCACATTTTCATTGGGTTTCTCTGACAATCTAAAGTCTCCACCCTCCCTTTTTACATTTTCCTTTCTTGGTTTATGTTATTTCCTGTCCACTTATTATCCTTTAACATGCTAAATGTTTTAATTATTTATCATTTTCTTTCTCTGTCTTCCCCACTAGATATCATTTCCATGATTATAGGCATTTGTTGTGTTTCCTACTGTACCCCCATCTCCTAAAACAGTTCCTTCACATTTGTTGAATAAATAAATTAGTTTTGAAACATGACAAAGCAGGAACAGGGGTGAAACAGGCTTGAAACTTCAGAAAACTAAGATACTTTAGCCTTTCGGAAAGGTTTATGGCAACACAGGTGAAAACAAGACTGGGGTCCTTGCTATTTCCAGCTGTATCTTTGCATTATTTTGGGGGACCAGCAGACTTTCCTTTTTCTGACTAAATTGAGGTGAATTTCCAGATGCTTATGATACCAAGTCATCTGGGTATTTTAGAGTCACCTAGCAGGACTGCCCAGGAGTTAGATGTGAGCCAATTCAGAGCCTTCTAATGGCATCCAGTAGCACACATTCTCCTGTCATTTATACTCTCTTATACCGTCTTATTCCCACACTTGCACAGATACGCATCCCATTATTATATATAACCCAGGATCCTGGACTCTGTAACTTGGAGTTCTGGGAATGTTTCATATGGAGGACCTAGCACATCTGATTGCAGAAGATTTAAGAGTTTGGCAAAATGGAGAAATTGTTAAACATGATAAATACCTAGAAGATCAAATCTATAAGATTTGGTGGTTTAATTGCATTTTAGGGGAGGAAGAAAGTATAATACTGGTTTCTCATGTCTCTATGATGAAAAATGAAGGTGCTATTCAAGAAACAAACAGGATTGGTTAGATTAGGGGAGATGTTGAGTTTAGCCTTGATAGTATCTAGTGGATTGTTTTATTAGCCATTCATATTAGAAAATATGAACAAAGGATATTATATCTATCCACATTGTCCTTCAAGTAACAATGTTAAAATAACTTTTTGAGTGTTCATGAATACCATACACATATGTTCTTTCTGAGAAATCTACTACAGCAAGCTTCAGCAAACTTTTTCTGTGACATGTGAGGGTCAGATAATAAATATTTTAGGCTTTGTGGGCCATATAATGTTTCTTGTTCCTCTGCCTGGTCTTTCCCCTCCTCTTCCTCCTCCACCTCTTCCTCTTCCATTTCTCTTCTTACTCTTAGTGCTCCTCTTCTTCTTACTTTTTCTTCTTCTGTTTATTTATTTTTACAATCCTTTAGAAATGTAAAAAACATGCTTAGCTTGTGGGTTAAGCTAACAGTAACAACAAAGAGGTGTGTAGTTCACTAAGCCCTCTACTGGAGGTTGGGCTTCATACAACAAAGAGATGACTGGGAAATTTTTGGGAAAAAGTCAGATGGCGAAAATTTCATTTATTTAACTGCAAAATTAAGACTAAAACAGAGGTGGAGTTATAGGAAGAGAAATAATTTTGTAAACATTTCCTATTATGACAAATTAGAAATCTACAATTAAATTTATGGGAAAAGGGATAAAAATTGGAAAGTAAAATGAAATCACTGGTATTATGTAGTATAAATAATAGATGGAATTCAAAGTACATTATTTAAAATATGCAGACCAAGTAGTAAAAGATTGTTTAAAAAGGAAGAAGAGAAATAAATAAAAATAGATACAGAAGTATTGATAAGGTAAACCCTAGAATAATAGTAACAACTAAACTAATACTAAAATTTAATATTTATTTTTTAAAACATTTTATTTATTTGAGAGAGAGAGAGAGAACATGAACGGGGGAGGGGGAGGGTCAGAGGGAGACTGAAAAGCAGACTCCCCGCTGAGAAGGGACCCTGCTCCAAGGGGCTCCATCCCAGAACCCTGGGATCATGACCTGAGCAGAAGGCAGAGTAGCCACCCAGCACCCCTAAAATTTAATATTTCTATTAAAAAAAACAGAAATCACATAATATAAACAGATGTGGAATATTTAATAGGTAATGTTATCTTGAAAATAATTAAGATTTAAAATTAGTAACACTTCACAATGATTTTGTATTTGTTAGTTGAATGACCTAATCACTTATTTGATAAAAAGACAAAACACACAAACTCTTTTTTTCTTATGCTGTTATCTTTAAACATTTCTTCTTATACTCTTAGAGTTATTCCCATAGTTCTCTTAATATAAATAACTTGAATTAGAGTGTTTAAATATATTTTGGGCAGAATAAGTAAGGAATCGGGGTATACTCGAAATTTTTGTACAAAGTAGAATATGATTGAACTTTAACTAAAATGCAACATTTTAAAAATGTAACTTCGAAACAGACATGAATATTGGTTTATCTCTAACCAAGCATTGAAGATCACACAGCATCTCAGTAAGATCTCCATTTTATAGATATGCAAAGATGAATAGATGAGAATAAAGAGAAAATTAACTTATTCCTGGGGATATTTAATGAATATGAAAGATACTTTTGGCTGTTAGCAGCTATTAAAGTTTATTAAAACCTCCTCAAAGATATTTCTACTCCTCATTAATTTACGTATGTTCCCCAAAGGACCCTTGCATTTTAGTAATAAAATGTTTTTCAAAAGGCTCACCCAAACAGTCATATACTTAGAAGAAATCCATCATCACCTCTACAAACTAATGAGTAACAATGTAGCTTCCACATCTATATAAATTTTACAAGTTTTCATGTCCATTGAATAAAATTCTATTTGATAATATATAAAATATTAGCAGTTGCTGAAAATGTGGACCAGTGTATCATGATACTGGAGGACGTCATCAGGAGGACATGATCCCTGGTTGACCCCAGAGCTAGACCCCAGCAATGGGAGGCTCCTCATCCCCTCCCTGTCCTTGGAATGTAGGCTCTGCCCAACCTTCACACAGATGGAGCCCTTTTCAAAGACACAGCCTTTAGAGATTAATGTGTCGTTGAGACCATCTGGATGATAGTGGCAGTATCCAGTTAAGGCCATTATATAAAATTTTAAAGATTCTGGTAGGTGGGTACAGAGATCTACTCATCTTGTGGCCACCAAGACAAGCCTTCTGTGTACGTTCCCTTGTTATTAAACCTGCTACCTATCAATCAGGAACGGCCCGCCTCTTTCTTCAGTCTCTCCTTGCCCTCTGTATGGGGCCCAGTTTCAGATTTCACCAGGGGAGGCTCCCAAGGTTGCAAGCCAACAGGTAGCTGTAAATAAGTTGCCTAAGCAAATGTATTCTTTTAGAATACAGACTGTTCAACATAGATACATCAGAATGTTAGAATAAGAACTTAAAAATAAATTAAGCCAAACATTATTGTATAGATTCATTTGAAGAAAAAGTTCAATCCATGCATGTAAGTCCAGATGGTTTACATATGACTGAGAGGGGTGCTAAGCATGGTAGGCATTTACTCTTTTGGCTGTCTTTGTAATGAATGGCAATATTTTAAGATATGGCATTGGACAGATTCTTAGGGATTAAAGATTATTTAGTCTAAGCCTCCTTTTTTTTTTTTTTTTTTCCAGTAAAAAAATCAGGCACTGGTGAAATAAAACCTGTTCAGTGTATAACTAGTTTGAGCCAGGGTCACATGCATTAATAACATGTTATTTCTGTCTAGCAATGTGTTGTTTACAGGACACCTCCATGTTATTAAACTCGAGACTCCCAACAATTTTGCTCCATGTCTAGGGATAATCATTGCTGAGAAACTTGTTACAGTCAAAGATTCTATGCCTTACAGAGGTCTAATAACTTGGAATAAATCCCCTCACACATATAAACGTGTCAGGACTTGGATCCAGGTTTTCAAGTGCTAAGCTACACTCTTTAAGAAGCATTCTGGTGTCTTGAAACAGAAACCACATTGAGTGTGCTATTAGACATACAGGTTCATTTCCAAAAAGGACCATGAGAGAAAGAAGGACTCTATCAGTCAGGACGTGGGAGTTATAAGGTATAATCTCTTCCTCAGATTGACACAAATAACTCCATGAATTACTATAGTAATTAAAGTAAACAATAGCAAGCATTTCAAATAAATAGTCCTATTTTAACTTCCTTTTTCCAATACACAGATTGTCTCTCTATGGTCTCCTGCCATGCAAACAGTGGTCTTTTTTCATACCAGGTTTTTGTCTAGAGAGTGGTAAGTAGGATTTGAGAATTAATGACTTAATAAGAAAATGTAATTAAGCATATTTCAAAACACCATAGCTTTTCAGAGGTGTCTTGGACTTTTATCATGGAAGAATAGATTTCTTGTAGAGTAAGGGAGACTTTAAACAGTTCTTAGTAAGGCTGATGCTTCATCCCATGGATGCTGGCAAAGAAGACTACAAATTTTATGTGATTAAGAGCTCCAAGGTTTAAAGAATCATGCATTCTCTTTGTTTAAATCCTGATGCATGAAGAAGCTAATGCCTTTGTGTGCTAATCACAGAAGATTCCAGCTCCTGACTACAATGGAAGGAACACCACCTGTTCTATAAAAGAGAACCTCCCCAAATTCCTAATTGTTCACATGAAGGAGAGATGCTGATATGAAATAAGAAAGATTTTAAATGATAGTAAATAGCATGTCTGAGTACTTGATATTTAATACATGAAAATATTAAATGTTGTATGGCTATGAAATAACATTAATATAATCAAGATGCAAATGAAACACACGTAAATAATATGATATAGTATATACTAATCTTCTTAATGTATAATGAATTCTTATACATTTTAGAAACATTTCCCGATAAGAAAAAGTCTCAAAATAGTGCAAATAGCCAAAAAAGTATATTTTATTTCCATGATAGAATACTATATCATCATTAATAAACAATACATATGTACATATACACATATGCATAAATGTACACAATTACTGGGAAGAAACACACAAAAATGTTCATAAAATCATTTCTGGATGTTGATTTATGGATGTTTTACATTTTTCTTGTAATTTGAATTTGGGTTGAAAGAAGAGTTAAAATGTAAAAGCTTGTGTAATTTTGAAACATTTATAATAAGCACATGTTACTCTTCAGTCAGAAAAATACAAGTTATTTAAATACATAAAAAACAAAACATATGACACAGCTAAAATATAAACTGTTTTCCTGTACTAAATGCTAAATATTACCTTTGTTTTGTTCAATATAATTTTAAAAAAGGGAAGAAATAATTATCTGTGACACTATCTTGTGGCATTATGCAGAATACTTTGATTTTGCAGAAGATAGACTGTTACGTATTTTAAAACATGGCTAGCCTTGAGGGCTAGTAATTATAAATTATAAGCTAGTAATTAGGAAGATTTCTTAAACATTGTTATTTTAGCTAAGTCCACTAGATAACAATTGATGGTTATAAAAAGAAACTTTAAAAAACCTAATGTAATCAGATAATCTCAAAATCATAGTTTAAGAATTTTAAGAGTAAGGAGGCACCAAGACCTATAGAAATCAAAGGCAAAGCAGGTAAACTAACTTAACTAAAATGCTCCAATCCTCACAGTTACTTTTTTCTTTCTTAGAAGTCTCTTAATTATCAAAAGATGATGCCCTGAAAGGGGGGACAGATTCCTGGAGATGGCACTGACCATCCAGGTTAGAGTGAGTCAGAGTGGAGTTGAGCAAATGACATGATTGGATTTTTGGACTATGAATTGTAACTGTGTTGCTGCCATGATGTTTACAGGAATGGAATGTAAACCCAAGACAATCCATATGCAAATCCATATATTAAAAATGAATTATCCTGCATTATGCATTTTATTTCAAAATAGATTTAGTGCTATGTATTATAACGTGATACACACATCAAAAAATAACCCTTTCACTTCTGCCCTTTATAATCCTGAAGTTTAGTTTGTCTATCTATCTATCTATCTATCTATCATCTATCATCTACCTGCTATCTATCTATCTATCATCTATCATCTATCTATCTATCATGTACTTTGAAAACAAAAGGCCTAACTGACCTATTTGTGAAATGATACACTGGTTTTTTTTCAATCAAAGTAAAATAGAAGCTTAAAGTCATTATTTTGCTTTTGTGTGTAGCATGCTTGAAGGTTTAGTGCCATGTACATCAGGCTGAAAATACACAAGTAGTTTTTTACTTTATAATCTGCCTTTATTTCTACCACTACTATTACTAATACCCTATATTTTATATCTAAATAAAAATAAACAAGGATCAGAAAGTTTAGGTCACAGTCCCAGGACACAGAAGCAATAAATATGGACTCAGGTTTTGTTTATTTTTTTAACTACAGGTTTGGTTTGTGCGTATGCATGCTTGTGCGCGTGCACACACACACACAGAGTCATTATTGCTAGTTGTCGACTACCAGCCTGTCCATAGACCAGTTATTTATTTCCTCCAGTTCTGTTCCCTCCTCTGTATAATGAAGGAATTGAAATAGTTGATCAGTGATTTCTTTCAGTCAATTCGAAACTGGATTTTAAATTTCAGTGAGGAAAGAACCATAAGTGGATGAGCAATTGTTGCTATTTAAGCATAAAATATATCTTTAGTTTAGATTCTCTTCTTTTACAGAATGAACAATTCCTCAACCAGTAACAACAGCATGACAAATATTTGTATTTTATTAGTGCATGGTTATGGTGCACATACCTTAAAGAACAGCTTAGGTATCTGATATTTATAATAATGGAATTTTTAATAGATACAAATCTTCTATATTTGTTCATGAGAGCCTAAAGATTTCCTCAAGGGAACATTATAATGGTGGTTTCAAAAAAAGAATATAGATTATTTGTAAGTTTCTAATATTTAATAAAGACTTTTGGATATAATTTAGCCTCCAAATACAGTTTGACTTACACTAGAAATAAGTATTTTTTAAAAAAAGAGTAACTATTGCTGGAGTGGGGGGTGGGGTGGGAGGGATGGGGTGACTGGGTGATGGACACTGGGGAGGGTATGTGTTCTGGTAAGCGCTGTGAATTGTGCAAGACTGTTGAATCTCAGATCTGTACCTCTGAAACAAATAATGCAATATATGTTAAGAAAGAAAAGAAGAAGAAGAAGAATGTAGCAGGAGGGGAAGAATGAAGGGGGGGAAATCGGAGGGGGAGAAGAACCATGAGAGACGATGGACTCTGAAAAACAAACTGAGGGTTCTAGAGGGGAGGGGGTTGGGAGGATGGCTTAGCCTGGTGATGGGTATTGAGGAGGGCACGTTCTGCATGGAGCACTGGGTGTTATGCACAAACAATGAATCATGGAACACTATATCTAAAACTAATGATGTAATGTATGGGGATTAACATAACAATAAAAAAAATTAAAAAAAAAAAAAGAGTAACTATTAGTTAATCCCATCAAATCTAGCCAAACGATGATCAAAATGGCAACTAGTTCTGTTCCTAATTACAACTCACCAATTAATATTTTCCCTCACTAGGTTGCTGATTGCTTCCGCTGTTTATTCCATTGCGTGGTGAAGAGAACTGCCAATCTAGAATTCACCCTTTGACAGGAAACTAGAATTGAGTTCAGAATTGCTGACTAGTCTTGTCATAGTTTTCCTGAAGTTCTATATATACACCTATTGTACTGCCATTTAACCTCTTTTACCCTCAGATTATTCAAAACTAAATATGAAGTACATGATTTGGGATTCTGTTAAAAATACTTCAGTAAGCATTTCCAAAATTAGCATAATTATTCTCAAGAAATAACATCAGTAGCTAACTTTCTTCACAGTATTTAGCATTCATACTTCCATCATATCTAAAAAGAAGTATAAGTTTAAAGAGCAAAGGAAAGATCAAGAGAAAAAAAAATTAGTAAGAATCCCATAGTTTGTCTTTTTTAGTTTTTTAAATACTTAGGTATGGATGATATGTAGCTAGATATCAGTTTGTTTGTTTATTTTTTGGCATTTGCGCTGTTTTTTTTTATTTTATTTTATTATGTTATGTTAGTCACCATACAATATATCATTAGTTTTTGATGTGGTGATCCACGATTCATTGTTTTTGTATAACACCCAGGGCTCCATGCAGTATGTGCCCTCCTTAATACCCATCACCGGCCTAACCCATCCCCCCACCCCCTTCCCCTCTAAAACCCCCAGTTTGTTTCTCAGAGTCCATAGTCTCTCATGGTTCATCTCTCCCTCCGATTCCCCCCCTTCATTTTTCCCTTCCTTCTCCTAATGCCCTCATGCTGTTCCTTATGTTCCACAAATGAGTGAAACCATATGATAATTGACTTTCTCTGCTTGACTTATTTCACTTAGCATAATCTCCTCCAGTCCCATCCATGTTGATGTAAAAGTTGGGTATTCATCCTTTCTGATGGCTGAGTAACATTCCATTGTATATATGGACCACATCTTCTTTATCCATTCATCTGTTGAAGGGCATCTTGGCTCTTTCCACAGTTTGGCTATTGCAGACATTGCTGCTATGAACATTGGGGTGCATATGGCCCTTCTTTTCACTACATCTGTGTCTTTGGAGTAAATACCCAGGAGTGCAATTGCTGGGTCATAGGGTAGCTCTATTTTTAATTTTTTGAGGCACCTCCACACTGTTTTCCAAAGCGGCTGTACCAACTTGCATTCCCACCAACAGTGTAAGAGGGTTCCCCTTTCTTCACAACCTCTCCAACATTTATTGTTTCTTGCCCTGTCAATTTTTGCCATTCTAACTGGTGTAAGGTGGTATCTCAATGTGTTTTTTTATCTTTTTTTTATTTTATTATGTTATGTTAATCACCATACATTACATCATTAGTGTTTGATGTAGTGTTCCATGATTCATTGTTTGTGTATAACACCCAGTGCTCCATTCAATACGTGCCCTCTTCAATACTCATCACCAGACTAACCCATCCTCCAATCCCCCTCCCCTCTAGAACCCTCAGTTTGTTTCTTAGAGTCCATAGATCCTCATGGTTCCTCTCAATGTGGTTTTAATTTGAATCTCCCTGATGGCTAATGATGATGAACATTTTTTCATGTGTCTGTTAGTCATTTGTATGTCTTCTTCAGAGAAGTGTCTGCTCATGTCTTTTGCCCATTTTTTGACTTGATTATTTGCTTTTTGGGTGTTGAGTTTGAGAAGTTCTTTATAGATCTTGGATACCAGCCCTTTATCTGTAGTGTCATTTGCAAATATCTTCTCCCATTCTGTGGGTTGCCTCCTTGTTTTGTTGACTGTTTCCTCTGCTGTGCAGAAGCTTTTTATCTTGATGAAGTCCCAAAAGTTCATTTTTGCTTTTGTTTCACTAGCTTTTGGAGATGTATATTGAAAGAAGTTGCTGTGGCCGATGTCAAAGAGGTTATTGCCTATGTTCTCCTCTAGGATTTTGATGTATTCCTGTCTCACATTGAGGTCTTTTATCCATTTTGAGTTTATCATTGTGTGTTGTGTTAGAGAATGGTCGAGTTTCATTCTTCTGCATGTGGCTGTCCAATTTTCCCAGCACCATTTATTGAAGAGACTGTCTTTTTTCCATTGCATATTTTTTCCTGCTTTGTCGAAGATTATTTGACCATAGAGTTGAGGGTCCATATCTGGGCTCTCTATTCTGTTCCATTGGTCTATATGTCTGTTTTTGTGCCAGTACCATGCTGTCTTGGTGATCACTGCTTTGTAATATAGCTTGAAATTGGGCAACGTGATGCCCCCAGCTTTGTTTTCCATTTTCAACATTTCCTTGGCGATTCAGGGTCTTTTCTGATTCCATACAAATTTTAGGATTGTTTGTTCCAGCACTTTGAAAAATGTCATTGGAATTTTGATCGGAATGTGATTGAAGGTATAGATTGCTCTGGGTAGCATAGACATTTTAATAATGTTTATTCTTCTGATCCATGAGCATGGAATGTTTTTTCCATCTTTTTGTGTTTTCTTCAATTTCTTTCATGAGTGTTCTGTAGTTCCTAAAGTATAGGACTTTTACCTCTTTGGTTAGGTTTATTCCGAGGTAATCTTATGGTTTTTGGTGCTATTGTAAATGGAATCGTTTCTCTAATTTCTCTTTCTACAGTTGCATTGTTAGTGTATAAGGAAGCAACTGATTTCTGTGCATTGATTTTGTATCCTGCCACATTACTGAATTGCTGTATGACATCTAGTAATTTGGGGGTGGAGTCTTTTGGGTTTTCCACTTAAAGTATCATGTCATCTGTGAAAAGAGAGAGTTTGACTTCTTTGCCAATTTGAATACGTTTTATTTCTTTTTTTTTGTCTGATTGCTGTTGCTAGGACTTCTAGTACTATGTTGAACAATAGTGGCGAGAGTGGGCATCCTTGACGTGTTCCTGATCTTAAGGGAAAGGCTCTCAGCTTTTCCCCATTGAAGATGTTATTAGCTGTGGGTTTTTCATAGATGGATTTTATGAACTTGAGGAATGCTCCCTCTATCCCTATATTCTGAAGAGTTTTAATCAGGAAAGGATGCTCTATTTTGTCAATTGCTTTTTCTGCATCAATCGAGAGGACCATATGGTTTGTCTCTCTCTCCTCTTATTAATGTGTTCTATCACATTGATTGATTTGCAAATGTTGAACCACACTTGCGTGGTTGTGGTGGATGATCCTTTTAATGTATTGTTGGATCCTATTAGCTAGGATTTTGTTGAGGATTTTGGAAAACATATTCATCAGGGATATCAGTCTGAAATTCTCCTTTTTGATGGGGTCTTTGCCTGGTTTGGGGATTATGGTAATGCTGGCTTCATAGCATGAGTCTGGAAGCTTTCCTTCTGTTTCTATTTTTTGAAACAGTTTCAGGAGAATAGGTATTTCTTCTTTGAATGTTTGGTAGAATTCCCCAGGGAATCCAGCAGGCTCTGGACTCTTGTTTTTTGGGAGGTTTTTGATCACTGCTTCAATCTCATTCCTGGTTATTGGCCTATTCAGGTTGTCCATTTCTTCCTGTTTCAGTCTTGGCAGCTTATAGGTTTCCAGGAGGGCATCCATTTCATCCAGATTGCTCAGTTTATTGGCATATAGTTGTTGATAATACCTTCTAATAATTGTTTCTATTTCCTTGGTGTTAGTCATGATCTCTCCCCTTTCATTCATAATTTTATTAATTTGGGTCCTTTCTCTTCTCTTTTGGATAAGTCTGGCCAGTGGTTTATCGATCTTATTAATTCTTTCAAAGAACTAGCTTCTAATTTCGTTGATCTGATCTACTGTGTTTCTGGTTTCTAATTCATTGATCTCTGCTCTAATCTTAATTATTTCTCTTCTAATGCATGGCTTAGGCATTGTTTATTGCTTTTTCTCTAGTTCTTTAAGGTGTAGAGTTAGTTGGTGAATTCGGGATTTTTCTATTTTTTTGAAAGAGGCTTGGATGGCTATGTATTTCCCCCTTAGGACCACCTTTGCAGTATCTCATAGGTTTTGGACCGATGTGTTTTCGTTCTTATTGGTTTCCATGAATTGTTTAAGTTCTTCTTTGATTTCCTTGTTGACACAAACATTCTTGAACAGAGTGGTCTTTAGCTTCCAAGTGTTTGAATTTCTGCCAAATTTTTTCTTGTGATTGAGTTCCAGTTTTAAATCATTGTGGTCTGAGAATATGCAGGGAATAATCTCAGTCTTTTGGTATTGGTTGAGACCTGATTTGTGATCCAGTATGTAGTTTATTCTGGAGAATGTTCGATGTGGACTCGAGAAGAATGAGTATTCTGTTGTTTTAGGGTGGAATGTTCTGTATATATCCTATGAGGTCCATCTGGTCCAGTGTGGCATTCAAAGCTCTTGTTTCTTTGGTGATTTTCTGCTTAGATGATCTGTCCATTGCTGAGAGTGGAGTATTGAGGTCTCCTACAATTAACGTATTGTTATCAATATGACTCTTTATTTTGGTTAACAGTTGGCTTATGTAGATGGCTGCTCCCACGTTGGGGGCATAGATATTTACAATTGTTAGATCTTCTTGTTGGATAGACCCTTTAAGAATGATATAGTGTCCTTCTGTGTCTCTAACTACAGTCTTTAGTTTAAAATCTAATTTGTCTGATATAAGAATTGCTACCCCAGCTTTCTTTTGAGGTCCGCTGGCATGGAAGATGGATCTCCATCCCTTCACTTTCAGTCTAGATGTATCTTTAGGTTCAAAATGAGTTTCTTGTAGACAGCATATGGATGGGTCCTGTCTTTTTATCCAATCTGCAACCCCGTGTTATTTTATGGGAGCATTTAGGCCATTCACGTTGAGAGTGATGATTGAAAGATATGAATTTATTGTCATCATGTTGCCTGTGAAGACCTTGTTTGTATAGATTGCCCTTGTAAATTTCTGTTGTATATCACTCTTGGGGTCTTTCTCCTTTTATAGAACCCCCCTTAATATTTCTTGCAGGGCCAGCTTAGTGGTCACATATTCTTTCAGTTTCTGCCAGTCTTGGAAGTTCCGCATCTCTCCATCCATTCTAAATGACAGCCTCGCCAGATAAAGTATTCTTGGCTGCATGTTCTTCTCGTTTAGTACCCTGAATATGTCTTGCCAGGCCATTCTGGCTTGCCAGGTCTCTGTGGATAGGTCTGACATTATTATGATGTTCCTCCCTCTGTACGTTAGGAATCTCTTCCCCCTAACTGCCCTTAAGATGGTTTCCTTGGTTCTAAGATTTGCGAGTTTTACTATTACATGCTGGGGCGTTGGCCTGTTTTCTTTGATCTTGGGAGGGGTCCTCTCTGCCTCTGGGACACGAATGTTTGTTTCATTCCCCAGATTAGGGAAGTTCTCAGCTACGATTTGCTCAAATATATCTTCTAGTCCTCTCTCTCTCCACCTCCTCCAGGATTCCAGTAATTCTGACATTGGAACACTTAATGGTGTCACTTATTTCTCTGATTCTAGTTTCATGGATTCTGAGTTGTTTTTCCCTGGTCTCCTCTTTTTCCTTTTTATCTATTAAATTGTCTTCCAGGTCACTAATTTGTTCTTCTGCCTCACTTACCCTAGCTGTTAGATTATCTAGATTGGATTGGATCTCATTGATAGCATTTTTAAGTTCTGCCAGTTCAGCTTTCATTTCTCCCCTTAGAGACTCTATGTTGCCGTTAATTGATTTCTCCATTCTAGCTATTGTCTTCACAATCGCTAGCCTGAATTCCATCTCCGACATCTTGGTTATATCTGCATCCGTTTGTAAATCTGTGGCATAAATCATAATCTCTGAGTCTTTCCTATTTTGGGGGTTCCTCCTCCTAGTCATTCTGTTGATGGATGGTTGAGGGAATGTATAGAGTCCAAATTATTGACCACAACCCAAGCAAGATGCACCTGTTTTCTGGGGACCTTAGGGTTGCTGGCCTCTTGTTTTCCCAGCCTGTCTTCCGGGGGAGGGGCCTGCTGTGCTGTTATTCAGGCAGCCCTGTTTGGGCGGAGTTGCCCTGCCCCCTGTGGCAGGGGATGGACTCAGTGAAAACCGGTTTTTTGGGGCTTTTGTTCTCTGGCAGCTTTCCCTGGTGGCTTTCTGTGTCTCTTCCAAGAGAGCAGAAGAGACCATTTCCAGCCCTCTGCCTCAGAGCAGAGAGATCGCAGTCTGTCCTTCAGTGAGCTCTCCAGGCCACACTGTCTCCGTTTTTGTCTGTGCTGCTATAAACCGCAGCTTCCCGGGTGATGCGCCCCTCAGCAGCACTCCCAGTCCTTGCCTCCAAGGTCGGGGCATGTCTCTGCCCTTTGTGCTTCTAAGACTGCCAGCTGCCCCCAGTTTCCATGCTGGGACATGCCGCTCCGGTTTCCGTCCAAGGGGCTACCCTAAAGTCCTGTCCCTGCTGCTACCGGTCTGCGAGTTTATGCCCCATCCCCAGTGCAGGAGGCTATTGTTCACTGGGGGTGTAGGATCCCCACAGCCAGGCTCCCTCCCGCTGCTGTTTATCCTCTGATATCTGCCCACAGAATCACTGCTCCCCACTTCGTACCTCGAAACCAACCACCTGCAATATTCTGTTTGTAGAGATCCAGATCTATCTTCTTACATCTCAGGTTGATTTCGTGGGTGTTCAGAGTGGTCTGTAGATATCCAGCTCAATTCCGGGGACTGGTTGGAATAGGGACCCCTCCTCCTCCACCATCTTTTCCTCTTCTCCAGCATTTGTGGTGTTTGATATTCTCTGAACTTCCTGGGTCTGCTGTCTGTCATGAATTTGGAGACATTTTCAGTCGTTGCTTCTACAGATATTTCTTAAACTCCCCCCTCTCTTTTTTCTCCTTCTGAGATTCAAACTACAGTTAAGTGAGGTAGTTTGTTTGGTATCATCCCACTGCTTTAGGATGGTCTGTTTCATTTACTTATGGTTTCATCTCTGTTTTTCAGTATGGGTAATTTGTATTGACTATCATTTCATATTCACTGATTATTTCTCTATGAAAGAGAGAGAGAGAGAAAGCTGTGTCATTCTACTGATGAGTCCTTGAAGGCATTTGTTTTCCTTCTGTTACTGAGTTTTTCTTTCCTATCATTTCCTTTGGACTCTTTATTATACTTTCTGTAACTCTCTTGAAATCACCTAATTGATTTTGCATGTAGTCCACCTTTCCTATTAAAGGTTCTAACATATAAATAATAGCTGTTTTAAATTTCCTATCTGATAATTCCTGTATCTGTTTCATGTCTGAGTTAGTTTTGATGATTTAGTTGTCTCAAGAATGTGTCCTTTTACTGGTCCTTTATCCATGTATGCCTTTTTTTTTTTTTTTTAATTGAAAGTCAAGCACTAATGATGTACTATATGCTGGCTAATTGAACATAATAATAATAAAAAAAAGCAAGTCAAGCATCTTGTGTAGGACAGTAGAGATCATGGTAAATATATTTTATGCCTTGAAACACGCATGTCTTTCTTTTAGGGAGGATTTAACCACAGGAGTTGAGTTAACCTAATTAATAGTTGGATTGGGTTTGAGATATGATATTGCTATAGTTATCTTCAGCATATTTTAGACTGAAATTCTTGCAGTGATTCCTTGTGTTTAAGGTAGAGGCTGATTTAACAGTTTTTTTTTTCTTTTTTCCCATTGTCTACCCTATCCTCAGTTTTAGATCTTCCCTTTGTGCTAAGACATGAAGGGATCTAGCTCTAGTACTTCATATTACTTGGAGACTTTTAGTACCATGGGAAGGGTGGACACTCTCTTATTCTAATTAAATCTGAGTTTTAATCATGTACCATGTTCTTGGATCTTGACTGTGGCCTTCTTAATTTTCCTATCCTTCTCTTGGCTGAAATTCTGAGCCTTTGACTTTTTGGCTTATTCCCCATGACTAGAGGGTTTTGTTTTATTTTTCTGTTCCTTTCCCTAGCTGTAATGGGTTTTCAGCACCATCCTAATAAGAGGCCAACAGTGTCTGTTGTCATTCTGCCCACAGAAAGACATTCTGCCCTCCTCCAAAGGGGAGAAGATTCCAGTGAAGTTTTGTACCCATCCTACAGGAACTGTTCTTTCATTCCTCCTGGCCTTCACCACGACAGAGACGTCCACAAAACTCACTGAACTTATCTGTGAGTGGCCAGTGAGGTTTGAGAAAGAAAAGCTGCATGAAGGTGGAGATGTCCCCTATATTGGAAAACCCAGAGGCTTTATCTTCTCTTCCAATGAATACTTGATCTCTACAGATTCACCACCCACTGTAGCTAAATCCAGTTGTGTCTTGACCAGGAAGCTGTAAAAGCAAAACAAATTTAAAATAAGAGCTTAATTCTCCTGTTGCAAAGAAGGAAAATGATCCCATTCCTTTTTCTTAGGAACTTATAAATTCTTTATCTCTTTGAAAGCATGCAAATCTTTTTAAAAGCTAAATAAGCCTCTTGCCACCTTTAAGACCCAGAAATGTCTTTATCAAGGACTTGAGAACAATCTTTTGGTAATGTTATCATCAAGGAAGACTGCAATCCTATCTCCCAGTTTCTGTAGGAGTGTTGGATCCTAACCTCAGAGGGTGCCTCATCTAAGGTTCAAAACTACTTTCTGTCATAAAAATAGTTTATTTTTCTTTTGGATAGGACAGATAGTCACCCCGATTTCCAGATAAATTTAAGATGAACTATGTATGACAAATAGTGCTTCGTGTCTTCTTATTTGAGGACAGATCAGTTATTGTTTATCTTGAAGACATCTATATAATGGGTCGTGCATGTCTCTTAGCTTTATAAAACAGAGAGATTTCTCTCTGTTTTTGCAATATCTTAGTGGATTTCTTGTTATGCACATCACCTTCTGTTTTAAAGTATATGCAATGATAAAATTGTTTTCTTTCTTCTACCTTTGTGGAGAAGTTTTCTGGGTTTGGAGAAGAATTTACTTTTAATTATATTTCCCCAACAAACCCAGGGCTCATGTCTAGTCATTCCTTACAGGCAATTGCTTTTCATAGGCTTTTGGCCAGTTGTCCTATGACCTCAATATCCAGATGGGAATAAGAAACATCATGAAATTACTGTTTGTCTGACTTTTCTTGTAATATTGGGAACATTTTTCTTTATAATCCATACCCCAGGCCCACCCCCAGTAGAAATAGGAAGTACTCCGTTGGCTTTTTGATTCAATTAGTTGAGGAAAAAAAGAAGGAAAGCTGCTTGTTTTTTAGTTTTTAAAAAACAGAACCTCATTCATCTGGCCCTAGTAAAGGATTTTATAATAAAGACCTAGAAATAAAGTGAATAGAGATCTCAGGCATCTCAGGCCAGAATTCAGAATATAAAATCAGATCTCACAGAATGAAAGCATCTTATAGATATTGGTCACAGGAGACTGTGAGTGATTTCAAGTGACTTTAGGGAAAGGTTTTTCTTTTTGGAATCCTAGCAGCAAGAATTTATTGATCATGTGGGGCGCCTGGGTGGCTCAGTCGGTTGGGTGGCTGCCTTCAGCTCAGATCATGATCCCAGGGTCCTGGGATCGAGCCCCGCATCGGGCTCCCTGCTCAGCAGAGAGCCTGCTTCTCCCTCTCCCTCTGCCTGCCGCTCTGCCTACTTGTGCTCTCTATCTCTCTGTCAAATAAATTAATTTAAAAAAAAAAAAAAAAGAATTTATTGATCATGCAACATTACCTGATTCCACTTCCAACTGTCTCTGTTTTTACCTCTCCTATAACTACCTGCCCCCAAACTCATATTCTATTGTCTAAATCTTCTTGTTTTTGTTTAGTCCATTTCCTTGTTTATTGGAAAAGAAAAGAATATATAAATTTGGCCTACCCCTCTCCTTGAATATACATTGTTCTGCTACTACTGTGAACAAAGCAACCATCTTTATAACATATCATTAGTTCAGATTTTCAGGGGAGAAAGAATATGATTGGCACAGCTAAACACATTAGCCTGTTTAGACAATGTTTTCCTCCATATGATATAAAAATCTACTCCACTGTTATAGATTAACTGTTCTTAGTAAATTGCACCGAAGAGAAATCTTAAGGAATCAGTTAGGGCTTGTCCTTCAACAAGTACAAATGCAGCAATAGCTCATAGAACTGATCTGAGTACAGAAAACACTGCCAGTATCTTCTAATACATGCATCAAAAAAAAAAAAAAAAGTGTATTTAAGAATGAAATTTTTTTAAAAAAGAACGTAATTTAGTCACACAACTACTACAGTCTAATCAAGAATCAGCTCATGTCCTCTGACTTCTCTGTACTTGCACTCAGGTTGCAAACATTATTAGAGAAAATAACATTATCTCATATCTTGACATTCATGTCTCAAAGCAGCCATTCTTCCGTTTTCCTACATCAGCTCTCTATCTTACACAATGACTATTTCAAACTTCCCCAGTCATCTCAATCCTATTCATACAAATTTCCCTTTGGTTTGAAAAGATTGCATTTCTTCCTTACACATAGTGCATAGACATAATCAGATGCATTATTCAGTGCCTTGATACTAAATCTAAAAATGTTGAATCTGAATTCATTCTTTCCTCGTCCTTTCTTGTTACAGTAAGACACCATGATTAATTGATCATCACATTTCACTTATTTTTAAACTCTGTCTATTCACTGGTTCTGATCATTTTTACAAATTTAAATCTCTCCCACTAACAAAGAAATTTTCACTTGACCACCTGGCTTCTGCTAGCAGTACATTGTCTCCATTACTTCTTTCCTACATGTATAGATAACTTTCTGAAAGATTTAACTTTCAATCCTTGATGTCCATAATTCTTGTCCATGTTCTTACCTCAACCCTCTGTCATTTGGACACTTTCCAGAGGAATATATCTAATCAAGATTGCCACTGTCTTCCTTTTGACTAAATCAAGTGGGTACTTCTATGCTATTTAAACTCTCAGGTCTATTTGATACCATTGGACACATTTTTATTTTTGAGTATAGCCTGTCTCTCGATTTTTGGATACCACTTCTACTCTCTTTTGAGAATTTCCTTTCTATACACGTTCGTTGTAATTATGTATTTTCCAAGAATCTGCCCTAGAATTTAATCATTAATCTAAATAGACTTCATGGGCAATCTCATCCATAACCTTATCTTTAATAACATATTATAGTCTGATTTTCAAGATAATATTCATTTTGGATTTTTTCTGGAGTTTACAGCTCATAGAACTCCATATTGCATAGCTCTTTTAGGATGTCTTATTGGCTGTTGCTACTGACTATGTCCATACCCAAACTTTGAATATTTCCCTTCGATCTCATTCTTCTCTTTCCAAATGTAATAAATGATACTATTTTTATAGTATGGTTTGACATATGAACATGTAAATACAGCTATGTATATATTCTATTTGCTGCATAGATTTTATTGCAAAAACACATAATTCCTTTTGTTAAACATTCATATAACAGACTATGAATTTAAGATCTTTCCAGATATGGAACTAAGATGGCAGAGTAGTACTAAGACCCTAGGCTTGCCTTGTCCCTGGAACACAGCTAGATAAATATCAAATCATTCTGAATACCCAAGAAATGAATCTGAGCACTGACGGAACAAACTGCGCAATTAGGGAGAGAAGAGGCCACATCATGGAAGGTAGGAGGTGTGGAGACATAGTTTGTGGGAGAAACGGATTGCAGGTGCTGCAGAGAGGAGTGAGCCCTGGTCATGGAGAGATGAGAGAGAGAGAGAAACGGGGGGCGGTGGGGGGGAGAGAGAGAGAGAGAGAGAAAAGTACACAAGTAAAACACTTCCCTAAAACCACTGATTTGGAAAAGTAAAGGGGCTGATTTTTGTGAGTCTTTATACCAGTGGGACTCAAAGACCAGAGTTTTAGAGGTCCACAATGTGGTTGCTGTGGAGCCCTGAGGGTGCTGCAGTACTTCTGTGGGGAAGGTAGGCATTTACCCCAGGGCGCAGCAAATGGCACGATCTGAGGATCCCCTGGGATGCATTGAGAGGCACGGTTTCCCCTTCTTGGAGCACTTCTGAGGGAGGTGGCATTGCCTCTCTGGGGGAAAAACAGCCAACAAGCACCATTTCCTTCCCCTGCCCCTCAACAAAGGTGCAGAGACACCTGCTGAGGGTGGCTAACCTGGTGCTGGCTCTTTAATATGCTTTACTCCAAACCCCAAGCTCCTGTGCTTTGGTGTGATGGTCCTTCTGGATCAAACTTGCATCAGTCTCAGCACAGCATTACCTCCCCAGAGGACTAGCATGGGTCCCCGCCATGACAGCTCCCTAAATTTTGGGATTTTAAAACTCAGCAGACCTGGCTGGGAGAGAGCCTAAGGTGCACTGTGCTGCTCCAGGTGGGCAGCTGCCTGGGCATAGACAGTGTGAAGGCAGATCTGAGGGATGCCTGGAATGCAGGAGGGGAGGTTGTTTGCTGCTCTGGGAGGGCTTCTCAGACAGCCATGTGTGCAAACTCCTCTCTCTGGGGACTAGGGAGCTGGCTAGTGCCATTTCCGTCCCCTGCCTCTCAGCCCAAACAAACTTCAGTAAACAGCACAGCGCCAACAGTGGTGGCCTAAACTGCTTACACCAAGTTTCTCCCCACTGTGCTCTGCTGGTACTGCTTTTCTGAGACAAGTGTGCCATAGGACAAACACAAGGGACACTTCCCCCAAGAAGACCAGCACAAACCCCCTGCACGCACCACATCTACTGACCATAGACTTCAGCAAAGCTTCAGCTCTAATGGAAATAGCATCAAGGCTCTTCTAACAAACAGACCAGAGTACACCTGGTTAAAACTCACCACACTCTGACCAAGGCCCAAACACTTCTCACTTCAGGTAAAGAGAAACTCTGCAGAAGACTGACCTGAGGGATAGAACAGCCAAAACATAGCAGCAGAGTGCACACAGCATACACCAGAGAACTTCTTGAAGTGCCAGGCCCTGGGTGATATATGACCTCTTTTTCATAAACCCATTACTCTCAGGAATAGGAAACATAACAGGCTTTCTAACATAGAGAAGACAGAGACCTAGAAAAAATGTTAAGACAGAGGAATTCATCCCAAAAGAAAGAACAAGAAAAGGTCATGGCCAGAGATCTAATTGAAATAGATATAAGTAATATGCTTGATCCAGAATTTAAGGCAACAATCACAAGGGTACTAACTGGGTTGAGAAAAGCATAGAAGACATTGGGGAGACCCTTACCATAGAGATAAAAGAGCTAAAAACCAAACCAGGCCAAAATGAAAAATGCAATACCAAGATTCAAAACCAACTGGATGTAATGAGCATGAGGATGAAAGAAGCAGAGAAATGGTTGTGAGATGGAACCTTCCATCATGTTCTGCACTGGGTGTGGAGCCTGCTTAAGATTCTTTCTCTTCCTCTCTCCCAGCCCCTACCACCCCATCCCCCCGCTCACTTTCTCTCTCTCTCAAAAAAAAAAAAAAAAGGAATTATGGAAAATAATGAAGCTGCACAAAAGAGGGAAAGAAAAATCATGGATCACGAAAATAGACTTTGGGAACTTAGTGACTCCCTAAAGCATAATAATATTCATATCATAGGAGTCCCAGAAGAAGGGAGGAAAAAAAAAAAAAAAAAGAGCAGAAGGTTTATTTGAGAAAATTATAGCTGAAAACTTCCCTAATCTGGAGAAAGAAACAGACATCCAAATCCAGGAGGCACAGAGAACTCCCATCAAAATCAACAAAAGCAGGCCAACACCAAGACATATCAAGGTTAAATTTTCAAAATACAGAGATAAAGAAAAAAACCTTAAAAGCAGTAAGACAAAAGAAGGTGCTAATTTACAAGGGAATACAAATAAAGTTAAAAGCAGATCTCTTCACAGAAACTTGACAGTCCAGAAGACAGTGGTATGGTATATTCAACATGCTGAATGAGAAAAATATGCAGCCAAGAATAGCCTATCCAGCAAAGCTATCATTCAGAATAAGGGAGATAAAAATTTTCCCAGACAAACAAAAACTAAAGGAGCTTATGACCACTAAACCAGCCCTTTAAGAAATATTAAAGAAAGACCAAAAGTGACAAAGACTAGAAAGAAACAGAGAAAATCTCCAGAAACAATGACAAAACAAGCAATAAAATGACACTAAATTAATATCTATCAATAATTACTCTGAATGTAATTGGACTAAATGCTCCAATCAAAAGACATAGGATGTCGGAATGGATAAAAAAAATAAGACCCATGTATATGCTGCCTACAAGAGACTCGTTTTAGACCTAAAGACACCTGTAGATTGAAAGTGATGTGATGGAGAAAAATATGCCATGCAAATGGATGTCAAAAGAAAGCCAGAGGGCGCCTGGGTGGCTCAGTTGGTTAAGCAACTGCCTTCGGCTCAGGTCATGATCCTGGAGTCCTGGGATTGAATCCCGCATCAGGCTCCCTGCTCGGCAGGGAGTCTGCTTCTCTCTCTGACCCTCCTCCCTCTCATGCTCTCTGTCTCTCATTCTCTCTCTCTCAAATAAATAAATAAAATCTTTAAAAAAAAAAAAAAAGCCAGAATAGCAATACTTATATCAGACAAACTAGATTTTTAACCAAAGACTAACACAAGATGAAGGGAGCTATATCATAATAAAGGGGTCTATCCAATAAGAAGAACTAACAATTGTAAATATTTAGGCCCCCAACTGGGGAGCACCCACATATATAGAGGAATTAATAACAAACATAAAGGAACTCATTGTTAATAATATAATAATAGTATGGGACTTTAACACCCCACTTACATCAATGCACAGATCATCTAAGCCAAAAATCAACAAGGAAACAATGGCTTTGAATGACACACTGGGCCAGATAGATTTGACAGATATATTCAGAATGTATCATCTTAAAGCAGCATAATACACATTCTTTTCAAGTGCACATGGGACATTCTCCAGAATAGATCACATACTAGATCATAAATCAGGCCTCAACACGTATAAAAAGATAGAGATCATACCATGCATATACATTTTCACAACACTATGAAACTTGAAATCAACCACAAGAATTAATTTGGAAAGACCACAAATACATGGAGACTAAAGAACATCCTACTAAAGAATGAATGGGTCAACCCGGAAATTAAAGAAGAAGTTAAAAAAAATACATGGAAACAAATGAAAATGAAAACATGATTATCCAAAACCTTTGGGATGCAGCAAAAGCTGTCATAAGAGGGAAGTAAATAGCAATACCGGCCTACCTCAAGAAGCAAGAAAAATCTCAAATACACAACCTAGCCTTACACATAAATGAGCTAGAAGAAGAAACAAATGCAGCATAAAGCTAACATAAGAAGGGAAATAATAAGGATTAGAGCAGAAATAAATGATACAGAAACAACAACAACAAAACCCAGTAGAACAGATCAATGAAACAAGGATCTGGTTCTTTGAAAAAATTAATAAAATCGATAAACCCCTAGCCAGACTTATCAAAAAGAAAAGAGAAAGGACCGAAATAAATAAAATCCCTAATGAAAGAGGATAAATCACAACCAATACCCTAGAAATACAAATAATTATAAGAGAATATTATGAAAAATTATATCCAAACAAATTGGGAAATCTGGAAGAAATGGATAAATTTCTGGAAACATATAAACTCCCAAAACTGAAACAGGAAGAAATAGAAAAACTTGAACAGACCCATAACCAGCAAAGAAATTGAATTAGTAATCAAAATCTCCCAACAAACAAAAGTCCAGGGCCAGATGGCTTCACAGGGGAATTCTACCAAACATTTAAAGAAGAGTTATACCTATTCTTCTCAAACTGTTCTAAAAAATAGAAATGGAAGGAAAACTTCCAAATTCGTTCCATGAGACCAGCATTACTCTGATTCCAAAACCAAAGACTTCACTTAAAAAGAGAACTACAGGCTAATATCCCCAATGAGCATAGATATAAAAATTCTCAGCAAAATACTAGCAAATCGAATCCAACTGTACATTAAAAGAATCATTCACCACGATCTAGTGGGATTTATTCGTGGGTTGCAAGCGTGGTTCAATATTCTCAAATCAATCAACATGATACACCACGTTAATAAAAGAAAGGGTAAGAATTATATGATCCTCTCAATAGATGCAGAAAAAGCATTTGACCAAGTATAGCATCCATTCTTGATAAAAAAACCTCAACAAAGCAAGGATAGGGGGAACATACCTCAACATCATAAAGGCCATCTACAAAAGACCCACAGTTAATATCATCCTCAATGGGAAAAAAATAAGTGCTTTTCCTCTAGCATCAGGAACAAGACAGGGATTGTTATTCCTTGAAATCTTGCCATTTGCAATGACGTGGATGGAGCTAGAGAGTACTATGCTAAGCTAAGTAAGTCAGTCAGAGGAACACAAATACCATATGATTTTACTCATGTGTGGAATTTAAGAAAAACAAAGGAGCACAGGGGGAAAAAAGAGAGAGGAAAACCAGAAAATGGACTCTTAACTATAGAGAACAAACTGAGGGTTGCTGGAGGGAAGGTGGACAGTGGATGGGTTAAATAGGTGATGGGGATTAAGGCACACACTTGTGATGAGCACCAGGTGATGTATGGAAGTATTGCGTCACTATATTGTACACCTGAAACTAATATAACACTGTATGTTAACTAAACTAACTGGAATTTAAATAAAAACTTGAAATTATAAAGATCCTTTCCAAAGCCTCTCAAAAGAAGCAAGTATCAAAACAAATTTTTAGAGAGATTTTTATTTAAAATATTTCAGTATTTCTAAAACTATATAAAATGTACCTACTTCTCATACTGCATTTTGTTTCAATATAGTAACATCTTTTTAAAAAATTTCTGGACTGGGCGCCTGGGTGGCTCAGTTGGTTGAGCGACTGCCTTCGGCTCAGGTCGTGATCCTGGAGTTCTGGGATCGAGTGCCACATCAGGCTCCCTGCTCAGCGGGGGGTCTGCTTCTCCCTCTGACCCTCTTCCCTCTCGTGCTCTCTCTCTCTCATTCTCTCTCTCTCAAATAAATAAATAAAATCTTTAAAAAAAAAATTTCTGGACTTATAATAAATAAATATGTTAGATAATATAGGTGCTATGAGAAAACAGAAGAATTGCATGCTAACTCTGTGGTCAAATGTGTACAAATTAAGTGGTAAACACGTGATGAAAATATACAAAAACAATCTGAGTTTGAGAACATATTTTCTGTTCAGCTCTCCCATAATGGTTTAAAATACTTACAAGAAAGAATAACTGCACATGTGCAAGTAGAAAATATTATTAGCATGCTTTTTTACTCTACAAAATAGGCAGATTTCCTTTACACATTCTCCTTTCAAGAAATCTTTGATTCAAAGAAGTTGTAGATAGCAGTTTATTCCTGAGAATTTTAAAGGAGAGCCTGAAGAGGAAAAAATTTTTTAAAAGATAGATTTTTTCTTGAAATTAGATTTATTTTTACATGTAAGTTGTTGGGTCTTTTTGTAGAAATCCTCATTTATAATAACTTCATATATTTAACTTCATATATAATTGCATATACTTATTTTATACATTTTGTCTTTAAGATTGATATGCTCTGAATTACAAGTATCTGCCAATAGGAAAGACTAAGAAATCCAGCTTCTCTGTCATTGTAAAATTTGGTTTGTTACAGGTTGGCCTAAAACAGAAGAATTCTTTCACATGAGTCTGCAATTTTATTTATTTATTTATTTATTTATTTATTTATTTATTTATAATTTATTTATTTATATTAAAGTGGATTTATAATTTTTTCCAGCTTAATCATATAAAATAAAAATTGCATATATTTAAGATGTACAATGTGTTGTTTTGATATAAGTAATACATTGTAAAATGATTACCAAAATCAAACCGATTAACATATCTGTTACCTTACATAGACATTTAAGATCAACTGTCTTATCAAATTTGAAGTATATAATAGAGTATTATTAATTATAGTCACCTTGCTCTATAGTAGACTTCCAGAACTTATTCATCCTGCATTCCTGAGTATTTGTACTCTTTGAGTAACATTTCTTCCACCCGCCAGACTGTGGTATTTCTTACTCATCTACTTAGATTATAAATAGTAATCCTCAAGAAAATGATGTTCATAGGGAAAAAAAAAAAAACTATTAGGAACTGAATGTTCATGCCCCTCAAATTTTATATATCCAAACTCTAACTCCGAATGTAATGGTATTAGGAGATGAGGGCTTTGGGACATACGTAAGTGTAGAAGAGGTCATAAAGGTGGAGCCCTCTTGACCATCAAATTAGTGACCTCAGAAGACGAGTAAGAGACCAGAGCTCACTGTCTCTCTGCCATGTGAGGAGACAGCAAGAGAGGACCTTTCTGCAAATGAGGAAGTGGGCTGTCACCTGAAACCAAATCTGCAGGCATCTTGGTCTCTCACTTTCCAGCCTCCAGAAGTTTGAGCAATAAATGTTTATTGTTTAAGTCACCCAGTTCAGGGTATTTTGTTATAGCAGCCCTAGCTATGACAACCTCTTTAAAATGAAATTATTTTGATATTATGTTATAGGTACATTTAAAAAATTATAGATTATATATTTCAGATTATAAGGCCTCAACACATATCAGATTTGCTTAGAAGTATCTGATTTTTATATAATTTTGAGAAGTTTATTATTATTATTTAGTTATTATTTAAGTTTATTATTATTTTGTTATTTTTTATATATTATGTTAATCACCATACATTACATAATTAGTTTTTTTATTATGTTATGTTAATAACCATACATTACATTATTAGTTTTTGATGTAGTGTTCCATGATTCATTGTTTGCATCTAACACCCAGTGCTCCATGCAGTACGTGCCCTCTTTAATACCCATCACCAGGCCAACCCATCCCCCCACCCCCCTCCCCTCTAGAACCCTCAGTTTGTTTCTCAGAGTCCATAGTCTCTCATGGTTCATCTCCCCCTCTGATTTCCCCCCCTTCATTCTTCCCTTCTTGCTATCTTCTTCTTTTTTTTTTTTTTTTTTTAACAAATAATGCATGATTTGTTTCAGAGGTATAGGTCTGTGATTCAACTGAGGGTTGCTGGAGTGGTGGGGGGTGGGAGGGATGGGGTGGCTGTGTGATAGACATTGGGGAGGGTATGTGCTATGGTGAGTGCTGTGAATTGTGTAAGACTGTTAAGTTTATTATTATTATTTAAGAATAATGGAGTCATATTTTTATCTAATGTTAGTTATTTAATTCAGTTTTCTCTAAGAGATATTTTCATTGAAAAAATCTTTAACTCTTTTGTCATGATTGCATGTGTAACAACCCATTTTGTCTACAATACTGTATCATTAAAGCAACCTCAAATTTTTAGTGTCTGCAAATCTTTAACAAATTCAAATGGGAAGAACAGGTTAATTCAAACTGTTTTTCAGAGCCAGTATGACATGATAGATGATTTAGAAACATATTCATTGTATATTATAGATAGTATATTTGACAGAAGTAAAACTTGACTGAACAGAAATTTAAAGGTAAATTATTCACTTCTAATCTGAATAAATTTTGCACTATTAATTCCCTAATAGCACCAGGTACCACAATTTCCTTGACAATGTTGCTCTTGAGAGGGGTTGCTGTTCAATGGATATAAAGTTTCAGTTATGCAAAATGAGTAAATTTTAAAGACCTGCTATACAATATACCTGTTAACTATACTGCATTGTGACTTAAAAATTCATTAAAAATTTCATGTTAAGGGCGCCTGGGTGGCTCAGTTGTTAAGCATCTGCCTTCGGCTCAGGTCATGATCCCAGGGTCCTGGGATCGAGCCCCGCATCAGGCTCTCTGCTCAGCGGAAAGCCTGCTTCTCCCTCTCCCACTCCCCATGCTTGTGTTCCCTCTCTCGCTGTATCTCTCTCTGTCAAATAAATAAATAAAATATTTAAAAAAAAAATTTCATGTTAAGTGTTTTTACCATAACAAACAAAAAAACAATAAATAAATAAAATGGAAAAATTCATAAAGAGCACTGGATTATTTTAGAGAAATTATGCAAGAGAGCAAAACTCTAAAGAAAGGGCTATTAAAGGGGCACCAGGGTGGCTCAGTTGGTTAAGCATCTGCCTTGGGCTCAGGTCATGATCCCAGGGGATCATGCTGGGATCTGGGATCTGAGCCCCATAACAAGCCCAGCATTGAGCCAGGGCTCCCTGCTCAGTGGGGGGGTCTGCTTGGCCCTCTCTGTCATCTCTCTCTCTCTCTCAAATGAATAGATTTTTTAAAAAAATCTTTAAAAAAAGGGGGCTATGAAAAAATGAAAGACAGAAAGAAAAAGAAAAGAAGGGATGTTATCGGTGTTTCCTTGTTTTATCACTTATTTAACTTCCTCCTTGCTATCATTAAAACCTCTGTGCCTCCAAAGAGTGTTGTTTAGACAGTAATGCTCTACAGCTACCTGGCATTTGCAAAGCATTTCTCTTTCACATTTATGTAGAAGAAATACACATTGGACTGACTCTTTTGGATTCTTATATTAAAATAATAGCTAAATAATAATTAAAATTAAAATAATAATTGAGTTATTTAGCTTTGCTAATTGTTTAACTTCATAACTTTGGAAAACACAGAAATAAACATAAATTCCATTGTATGTTGCAAAGAATGCATTTTGCATGTAATTAAAACAGACAACTGTAAAAAGATACCAAATTAGGTTAAGATAATTTTACTCTTCTGGGAGAAATCATTAACAACAATAAAAACAGAGAGAAGGAATGTTTTTCAAAAATTACAAAAGTATCTGAAATATCAACTTGAATCTAACACCATCACTTCATGTTGTATCTTGAGTAAAACATCTGTCTCTCCAGCTACGATTCTTCCTCTTTTTGAAACATACTTCACACATTTTTTTTTTCTAAGCTCTTTAACCATGTCCTCTTCTCAGTATGCACTGCTTGGTCCAGTTCTTATATCTATTTTGTGGATTGGGAATTAGTGTGTGTGTGTGTGTGTGTGTATTTATATTTATATTTACATGTATGTGTATATCTGTGTATATATGTGTACATATGTGTATGTGTGTATATATATATATAGTAGTTGTAGTAGTTGTATGTTTTACTTGCTTAATAAGGGACCTTTTTAATATGCAAAAAACCTAAATATTCTAAATATGAATTAATAAAACACTACTTCTTTAGGGCAGAGACAATGCATTATATATTTTAATGGTTATAACACAAATGCTATCAATGTAAGTGGTTATAAATATATGTGTATGTAATAGTAACATCAAATACACTGCTTTTCTAATATTCTAACACACAATAAATACTTGATAAGTAATTGTTCGATTAGATGCAATAATATTTTCTAGTATTGTATATCTCTGATGTGAAACTCAGCTAATAAATTGAGTTTCCATTTAATAAGATAAAAAAGCATTTTTATTTTCATACTGTAACCCATGGCATAGCTGGATTAAATTATTTCCTAGGAGCAACTACCCATCTTAATTTTTCTGGAAGAAGCATCACTTTCTTCTGGAGAAATAAGAACTGGATGAATTTCTCCAGAGATTTTCATATTGTGATATCTTTTATAGTATAAGAATATAATACAGACTCACCTGAAGAAAAGGATTTAGATATAGTCAATTTATTTAATTCCATAAGAATTCAGGGAGCGCTTACTGCTACAAACTACTATTCCTACTTAGAGGAACAAAAGTGGACTAAGATACTTCTGAAGAGTATACTCAAATCCTCAAAATACTAGTTATGTCAAAATAACAATTTATTTTCCAGTATAAATATGTTTCCCTCTTTCTGGATAGGCAACAAATCCCCAATACACAGAAATAGAAAACAAATAAATAGAACTTCAAATTCCTTATTATTGAATGCAAATTAAAATGTCAAAAAGCAAGTCATAATAACCAAACTATAGTTAGGTCTTCAGATATTCATTGGAACAGATCAAGACAATAAAGGTAATAATGTTATAGTCATTTCCAGGAATGAAAAGAGGAAAGGACTGCTTAAATAGGTTTCTCTGGAAAGATATATACTAGCTTAATTATTAATTATTCTGCACTCTCTACTTTTTTTTTTTTAAGATTTTATTTATTTATTTGACAGAGAGGGACACAGCGAGAGAGAGAACACAAGCAGGGGGAGTGGGAAAGGGAGAAGCAGGCTTCCCGCGGAGCAGGGAGCCCGATGTGGGGCTTGATCCCAGGACCCTGGGATCATGACCTGAGCCGAGGGCAGACACTTAACGACTGAGCCACCCAGGCACCCCTGTGCTCTATACTTTTTATATGTTATTCCAAATTTAGATTTCTTAAGACTTGATTAGTGTAACATAAGGGCACTTTAGGACTTCCATTAAGCTTTAGAGACACAGTAAATACTTAAAATAACAAAACCAAATCAAGACTATGAATTTATTACTTAGAATTCTTCAAAATTCTTAGAATTCTTCAAATTTATTACTTAGAATTTCAACAAATTGCTCACAAATTTGACATCAAAAGCATAGTTATCTCATAGTAATTTGAATTATTGAAGCTCACTTCAATTTTTGGTGTATTTTTAAAGACTTTTTGTTATAAAAGATTCGGTCATTTAAAAATCACATATGTAAAAATTAAAAACAAAACCCAAATTTAAAATTTGTGTAAATATCTTCAAAGTATCTAATCTGTAGATCCTAAATAGTCAAAAATTTGTTTCTTCTGTATCTCTTTCAGTAGTAATATTATGTCTTTAAAAATTCAGAAATATGTACTTTCTATTTTAAAAAAGAAAGAAATGTAATACTTAAAGTGAAATTGACTGTACTGATTTTCTTTATAACAAGTAAGAATATCTATCATAATTTAAATAATAGAAATAATAGAAAAATACTGATAAAGTTGACTACATTAAATATTAAAAACTTTCTTTATCCAAAAACACCATCAAGATATTGAAAAGTAAGCCATTGAATACGAGAGATATATGCAAAACATACAATGGTTGTGTCCTAAAAATATAAAGGACCCTCCAAAAGCATTAAAAAATTCATACTAATAGAAAATGATCCAAGGACTTGAACTGGCATATCACAGCAAAAATATTGAAATGCTCAATAAGCATTGAGAAAGATACTCAAGCCTCATTATTCATCAGAGAAGTACCAATTGAAAGCATAGTGACATACCACTACATACTTCTTATAATGCTCAAAGGTGGAAAGACTGACAGTACCAAGTATTGGCAAAGATGCGGAGCACCTAGATGCTCATGTTCTTCTGAGGCAGTTGGTACAATTACTGTGGGAAACTTTTTTTAACAGTAAGCACTTAATACTGTATATTGTGTATATTCTGCATGTAATAATTTCACTATTATGCATATAGCCAACAGATATGTCCTTATATAAACATTAAAAACATGCACTAAGATATTTATGGCAACTATAATCATAATAGCTCCAAAGTGGAGAAAACTTTATCTCCAGCAATAGTAACGTTGGTTAATAAACTTTGGTATATTTTAATATTAGAGTAATATATAGTAATCAAAATGATCAGACTCCTGAAGAACATGAGTTTAACAAACATAACACTATATAAAAGTAGCCAGTCACAAAAGAACATATACTGTACGTTACATTTATATCAAATTAAAAAACACACAAAAAGCAAATCTATGTCATAGGAGGTAAAACAGTAGTTTTATTTAGGAGAAAGAGGCTGGTAGTAACTGGGAAGGGGACATGCATAGGGCTTCAGGATTGTTGGAAAGGATTTAACTTGAGGTTATTGTTGGTAAAATAGTGATGTTCACTTTGTGCTAATCCATAAACCATTAAACTCATGATCTGCATATAAATATATATGTGTGAGTGCATAGATATACAAATTCAATAAAATATTTATTAACATAATTATAAATAAAATCAATTAGATTACCTTGTTATCTATAGAAAATAGATATTAACTCCTAGTTATAAAATACTGAATAATTATTTCTCCCAATTTAATTCAGTATTATAGATTTAGTAGAAATAGATATATAAGTTAAAATTAATGAAGTCTTTAAAAAATTAAAGAAATGTGTAAGCAATATTATCAAAATATTCACAATAAGGGACATTTCTATATATTTTACATCCCTCAATTTGTCTCTAAAGTATTCACCCCCTTGGGGCACCTGGGTGGCTCAGTCGGTTAAGTGTCTGCCTTTGGCTCAGATCATGATACCAGGGTCCTGAGATCGAGCCCCACATGGGGCTCCCTGCTCCACAGAGAGCCTGCTTCTCCCTCTCCCTCTGTCTGCTGCTCCCCCTGCTTGTACGCTCTCTCTCACTCTGTCTCAAATAAATAAATAAATAAAATCTTTAAAGTTGAACCAGTTATAAAAGATTTTTTGGGGAAAAATCTAAGTGGAGTACCTTACAGTTATATCCTTAATATAATGGTTTATGGTAGAATTTTATTGCATTTCTCAATTGTGATTCTAAAAATGATATCCAGACCAAATACTCTTTCAATAAAAAATAGAATCCATATCTTATTAACTAGCAACACATTGCTCTGCTTTCTAAGCGGTCTCTAGCATCCAACATACATTATTCTTTCAAATTAATGCAATATCGTGACAAGATTACTTCAAAATTACTTGTGGGATCATCAGAGTTAAACTTCAGTTTGTCACATGAAGCAGTATATTTTTCTGTGGCATACTGAATTTTTTCTAAAACTAAACAACCCCTGACATATCTTCATCAAGTGAAGGTCAAATCTCCCTCTTCTTCCTCTTTTTTCTTCTTCTCTTTCTTCCTCTTTCTCTTCTCCTTCCTCTTCCTCTCCTTCCCCTTCTTCTTTTTAAAATATAAACACCTGTCTTAGATGCATCATTTATCAATAATTAAAATACTTCAGGTTGAAACAAAACATATTTTACATTTTTAAAAACACTTTATTGGGGTATAATTGACATATAAAAAGCTGTAGATATTTAATGTATAGAACCAAATGAGTTTGGAGATAAGTGTACACCCGTGAAACCATCACTACAATCTATGCCATAAACAAATTCATCCCCTCCAAAAGTTTCCTTCCACTTTTTAAATTATTACATTTGTGTGTCTTAAGAACACTTAATATATGATCTTCCCTTTTAGCAAAATTTTAAGTATACAACACAATATTGTTTAACTACAGGTACTATGCTGTACAGTAGACCTCTAGGACTTAGTCATCTTGTATCACCATAACTTTGTACACATTGACTAATAGTTCTCCATTTTTCACTAACCTGCTCCCCCAAACCACCATTCTATTCTCTGCCTCTATGACTTTGACTATCTTAGATTCCTCAGATAAATGATATCATGTAGTATTTGTCATTCTGCATCTGACTTATTTCACTTAGTATAATGTCCTTCAGGTTCATCCATGTTGTTGCAAATGGCAGAATTTCCTTCTTGTTAAAGATTGAATATTCAATTGTATGTATAATACCACATTTTCTTAAATATGATGATAAAATTAGAAAGAAAAACATGGTATTTTGATAGGTGCTTCAACTGGGTATCTCTTTCTGGATGGGTATTTATTTACAAATTGTAAAGAAAATCATGTGACCTCTCTAATAATAATTTCTTAATTGGTTCTAGGAGATGAATTCTATTCTTCTCCATAAAAAAATAAAAATTTTACTTTATAAAGTATTTTGATAGGGGTTATTTCAAAATATTCATGATGCGTGAGCATATCGATTCCCTTTGCCATGACTCAGATTCTACCTGAATGGCAATGGAATAAATGAAGGTCTTTTGGAAGTCCCCACCCCATTGAGACCTTGGTGTCTACTTGGTGTCTTACTTAAAGGAAAAAAATGAGGTTTTGACTTATATTATTTAATTGTTCTTCTTTTTACATGTTGAGACGGTGGCAAATTACAAAATGCATACACATACATATTCAATGTATTCATAAAACAAAATTTTGGAAGCACAATTTTCATCTGTACATCTTTAGAAATAATCACAAATGCTTTTGTATAATCCATGAATATACATATGCAGTAATATTGGAATACTAATCAACAGAAAGCATATAACAATTACTAAACAATTACATTATTACATGTTTGATAGAAAAACTTTTTGTCATATTCTGTTTTACAGAGGAAAAAGGATTGCTCTGCAAATCAGGCAAATTTTGAAGAACTACTAAGGAAGATTCCTTTTTCTGAAGAGTTTAGTTACCTGGGAATACAATGAATTCAGATAGCTTTGTAGACATAGAATCCATCTTTAAGTGCAATGAAGGGAATAACATTTAATGAGAAAGGGTCTAAAGATCACATATAGAAATATTCCATTTCTATCAATCAGGAAATATTTATTGAGTGACTGGTATGTTCCAGGCACATTATGCATACTAGAGATGCATTGGTGTTCAAACTCTAGTGAGGGAAACAGGAGTATCCTAGTCATAGTGCCCTAATTGTATAATGAAGAAATACAATGGAGCTACAATACTTAAGGTATTGGCAGCAGGACAGTAAAATTAAGAATTATTTTATAAACCAACTTGAAAAGTAAATAAAGAAGTGAGGGGGATGATGAATGATTTTTTAAATGATCAAAGCTGTTGAGATTAAACAATTAAGGTTATGATGAGTAAGTGCTTTAAAAGGATATGAAATTGTGGTCACATAGGGAGACATAAGTAATTTTCTATTTGACAATGGAAGAGATTGACTAAAGTAAAGTGAAAGCACACATCCATTAAAATGAGAAGAAAAATGATATTCCAAAGTGGTTAATGGGTAGTCTGTATGCAAATTAACAAAATACAGGATAAATGCAGGAACTGGGCAAAAATAGTAAAAAGAAATAAAACCTGAGACAGATGCCAAAGTCTTCAATAAAATTACTCAATACTTTTGAGAATGGAAATAATAATTATTTGAAGTTAACTGATATAAACAACAGTTTTTCCTAGGCAAAATAAGGCTTAGGTTCACTTTATAATATGCAAATAGATAAAATATTTGGAAATGCCTGGGATGAAGAATGTAGGGTGTCGGTACAAACTAATAGCATGAACCACAAAGGAGCAAGGTTATTAGCAAGAGGAAAAAGATGTAATGAGCTGGGTCTCTTTCCTTTGGGAATGGAGGACATTATTCCTGTCTAGGTAGCTAGCTTAGGTTAGAATTAGCCCTTATAGTGCTTGAGGAGGAATTCAGGTTTCCCTCAACAACTGAAGGTATGAGAAATACTCAGTGAAAGGAAAGATGATAGAGTGGAGTTTTCCAGAATAGTTGGGTTTCCCAGACCATAGAGTTTTCAGAGCTAAACTGGGCAAGTCCTGGGCAAACAGGATTAGTTGGTCATCCTAAGTGGAAGTCAAGTGCTGCAGGTATAGGATATATCGGTATAGGGATTAATGGAGTTTGCATATGATGGATTAGACACTGGAAGGTTGGAGAAAAGAAGGGAGGGTTTGCTCCTACACTGTTGGTGGGAATGCAAGCTGGTGCAGCCACTATGGAAAACAGTATGGAGGGTCCTCAAAAAGTTGAAAATAGAGCTACCATATGACCCAGCAACTGCACTACTGGGTATTTACCCCAAAGATACAAATGTAGTGATCCAAAGGGGTACATGCACCCCGATGTTTATAGCAGCAATGTCCACAATAGCCAAACTATAGAAAGAGCCAAGATGTCTGTCAACAGATGAATGGATAAAGAAGATGTGGTATATATATACAATGGAATATTATGCAGCCATCAAAAGGAATGAAATCTTGCCATTTGCAACAATGTGGTTAGAACTGGAGGGTATTATGCTGAGCGAAATAAGTCAATCAGAGAAAGACATGTATCATATGATCTCACTGATATGAGGAATTCTTAATCTCAGGAAACAAACTGAGTGTTGCTGGAGTGGTGGGGGGTGGGAGGGATGGGGTGGCTGGGTGATAGACATTGGGAGGGTATATGCTATGGTGAGTACCATGAATTGTGTAAGACTGTTGAATCACAGACCTGTACCTCTGAAACAAATCATACATTATATGTTTAAAAAAAAAAAAGAAGAAGGTAGTAGGAAGGGTAAAATGAAGGGGGGGAATCGGAGGGGGAGATGAACCATGAGATACTATGGACTCTGAGAAACAAACTGAGGGTTCTAGAGGGGAGGGGGGTTGGGGGATGGGTTAGCCTGGTGATGGGTATTAAAGAGGGCACATATTGAATGGAGCACTGGGTGTTACATGCAAACAATGAATCATGGAACACTACATCAAAAACTAATGATGTAATGCATGGTGATTAACATAACATAATAAAATAAATAAATAAATAAATAGTACCAGAAAGGGAAAAAAAAAGAAAAGAAGGGAGGGTTTGTTAGGGAAAAACTAAAGATAAGCAGAGGCCAAGTCTTAAAAGTGACTTTATATCATGCTAATCAGTAAAAATGGAGGCACTCTTATTTTTGTTAGGAGATAAAAAAACAAAAAAAACACCATTCCAAAATCTTTTTTGCAAAACTAAGTCTCTAATGGCATTAGGGAACCTCGTTTTTAATGAATTATTCATTATTAACATAAGGAAGCCAACAGAGATCTTAATAACCAAATAATGAAATAAAATAATTAAATGTTAATGTGAATTTTATATCACAGTGTAGGATACAGTTTATATACAGCCATACTGACAAAACTATTCTTACCTCTTGCGACCTCTTTTGGCCACGATAAGAGCAATGGAATTTATGATGTATACTTTAAAATCCAAAGCTCTCCTGGTGATCCCTAGGGCCAAAAACACACTTGCTGGGAAATTCTGTCTTGAACTCTCCTGAAGCAAGATTCCTCACATAGGTCTTCGTGGTTCAATTTGGAAATAAGTGAGGCCATGTGTGAATAAGGACCTGGGGAGCTTGTACCCGGATATCTCTCGGACACCGACTATTTGCTTGCACTCCGTTTCTCTTGCTTCACTATGTCTTTGCCTTTAAGTAAAAGCCTTACGTGAATATGCCCCGTGGAATCTTGTGAGTATGCCGAGATATTTGAAGTGGTGAAGTCTTTCTACTCACTATATGAAAAATAAATTACATTTTCATGATATGCTTTATATTAATATGTAATTCCTAGACATTTTCTGTAGTGTTTCATTCATAAAGCTCCTATTTCCCAGACATGAAGGAGAAAACACTGAGGGGAAGAAGTGGTAGAATTATTTTTTATTTGTGATATTTCACGATTTATTTCCTCATTCTAAATAGAATGAAAGACCTACATGAAAATTATGAAATAGGGATAGTTGATAAATGTTCTAAAAAATTCTCCATAATCTCTACTCTTCCTAAAAATATCTTGAGTTAATTATCATGTTCTTATGATATCATAAGTCAGCAATGCTAGTAACATGGAGTGATCCCAAAATATGTATTATGTTGAGAACAGAGTTAATAGAGGGAGTGTTTTAGAGACAAGACTTCTGTGTTTTGTTTTATGAAAAAAGATACTTTGCTGACAAATGAAATAGCTTATGTAATATGCAATTTTATTATTAAATATTAAAATTTTATTCATTAAATGTTAATAATTCAATAGGTTTTTATTTTAAACCTCTTACAAATAGTTTAAATAATTAAGTTTTATATTAATATTAAGGTATTACATGAGTATTGCCTTTGAGAATTATTATTATTATTATTTTAAACATAAAACATTGTTATAAGAGCAATGGGATACCATTAAAGTAAATTAAGGTGTAGAAAGACACAATGAACCTTGTGTTTTGGAAATATTTCTCTAGCTGAAATAAGGAGAATGAACAGAAGAGGCATAGACCAGAAGTCAGGGACAGTGAATTGGAGTTAATGGAGTAAGAAATCAGGGTGAGACTTAATATGACCTAAAGTGGATGAGTTTACAGAAAAAGGGGAAAATGATTTTGAGGGAGAAATCTGAAAATATGACTGAAGGAAACAAGGGCTACACATAAGTAAACTTTATCTTCTTTATAATTTTGTGAAAGTCTGAATCTGCTAATTAAAGTCTAGAGCAGGGTTTGGCAAACTAAAGCCTGCAAGTTGGCCACCTGTTCTTGTAAATAAAGTTTTATTGGAAAGCAACCACACCCATTGGTTTATGTGTTGTCTAAGGTTGCTTTTTATACAAGGGCAGAATTGAGTGGTTGAGACAAAGACCAAGAGACGTGTAAAACATAAAATACTATATGGCCCTTTACAGAGAATGTTTACTAAGGACAAAATACTTGAATTTCTGGAAATATTTTGGTGAGGTTTCAAAATGTTTCCAATTTATGTTAGAATCTTCAAACTCATATACATATAAAGCTAATCTGGATTAAGGATTTTTTTTAATTGAACAAACCAAGAAGAAATATTTCTGGTCTGAATTATACAGCACTTTAAGTAACTTCTCTCACAACACTTACATTAATGCATAATAAAAAGTAATAAAAGTCATAATTTCTTTTTCAAACTAATTTTACACAGCATTCCCAGTTAAGTCTAAACTTCACCTCATTTACATATGATTAGCTGAAAGTTTAAATGGATATAACTTTGAAGAAAATTTATCAAAGAACACATCAAATAATAGTTTTAGTAGTTAACAATGATTTTATAACTATGACACTAATTGAGCTTTATAAAGTTCTTCAGACATTTATAAAATTACAGGAAATGCATTAAAATACATAAATACTAAAAGAATTTGGACTCAATGGAATAAGAGTTGAACTTTCCAATTAATCGTCTGCCAGACACTTTTATCTCCCAATCAAATGAAAGGGTAAAACTAAACCATATCAAGGAATGTGAAAGAAAAGGAAAAGCCATTTTGATTATGTTATTTATAAACCTAAATGGGTAATCTACAGTCTTAATTCTCGCCCACTGTTTTTCTATTTATTCTGAAAGCTACAGACTCTCCGACTTCCCACTCTGGCTTATCCACTAGGTTGTCAAATTAATAAAACCTTAGATGTGTTTGATTACAGAAATCTTAGCTAAAAACAGTTTTTAAACCATTTTTATTGAGAAATATAACAAATGCTTAAAAGCTGCATATAATGGACATACACAGTTTAAAGAGAAATGAAACAAAGCCTTGTATGCATGCTTTCTAACTTAAGACAAAACACTAACAATGTTATCAGCACCCAAGTGTTAATTCACCCACTCCTTCTTCATTGTGTGAAATATTCCTTTCATTCTTTGAATAGATTTGCCATATGTATATATATGTAGGCATAAGTACCAATATTTTTCCATGTTTTAAATATCTTTAAAGGACAATTTTTACATTTCTGCGCTATGTTTTGTCCACTATTTGCTTTGAACCTCATCCATTTGATGAGTCTAGTTGTAGTTCATTAATTTTCAATGCAAATAAAACTCAATTGTATTATTACAATTAATTTCTATTTATCCACTCTACAGTTGTAGAACATTTACACTTTTTTTTCATATTTAAAAAAGATTTATGAGCAAACCTGTGACTAGCCGTACAAAGCACCAGAATCTCTCTAGGTTAAGTTCACAGAAGTGTAATTTCTGTCTTGTAGAGTATATGCGTGTTCGCTTTTCAAATATGCTGTATCAACTGACTGCACGACAGTAGTGTATGTGAGTTCCTCTCACTTCACATTCTCACTTACACATATGTTGATGTTTCTTAAAATTTTTGGCTTAATTTGTAATAGTTGAATATCTACTTATATTCTATATTTGTTCTTTTTGTTATTTAGCTCTTCTTTCTCTAGCTTTCTAAGGGAGGGGCTTAGGTTATTGAGTTGAGATCTTTTCCTTTCTCATACAATCAATTTCTCTTGAGACCTCTTCCTTGAATGATGGGTTATTTAATAATGTGTTGTTGAATGTCCACATATAGGACTTTCTCAGTTACCTTCAGTTTATTGGTTTCTAGTTTAATCCTGCTGCATTTGGGGATCATAGTTTGTATGATTTCTGGAACTGTAAATTCAAATAATGTCTGTTTGATGGTTGAGGATATGATTTATCATTGCAAATGTTTGATGTGCCCTTCTCAACTGGAATGTTGCCAGTGTTAGATGGAGTATTCTATATACATATCAATCAGAAAAGTTGATTGATTGTGATGTTCAGTTCAACTACATTCTTATTGATTGTCTACCAATTTGATCTATCAATTATGGACAGAGGGATTATCCAACTGTAATAGTGGATTTGCTTATTTCTCTTCAGTTCTGTCAGTTTTTGCCTCATGTATTTTGTCACTAGTCACATCCTGTTAGATGCAAATTTAAAATTGTTATGGCTTGTGCTCGCTTCGGCAGCACATATACTAAAATTGTTATGGCTTTTGGAAAATTAACTTTTGTTTAATTAGGTAATATCCCTCTTTATCACTGATAATTTTCCTTATCTGAAGTTCCACTTTGCCTGAAATTAATATAGACACTCGAGCTTCCTTTTTATTAATGACATATCTTTCTCCAGTCCTCTACCTTTAACTTATTTGAGTCCTATACTTGAAGTTGGTGTTGTGTAGACATCATATAATTAGAGTTCTTTTAAATTTATTTATTTATTTATTTTTATTTTATTATGTTATGTTAATCACCATACATTACATCATTAGTTTTTGATGTAGTGTTCCATGATTCATTGTTTGCGTATAACGCCCAGTGCTCCATTCAGTACGTGCCTTCTTTAATACGCATCACCAGGCTAACCCATCCCCCCACCCCCCTCCCCTCTAGAACCCTCAGTCTGTTTCTTAGAGTCCATAGTCTCTCATGGTTCGTCTCCTCCTCCGATTTCCCCCCCTTCATTTAAATTTAATCTGACATTCTATGTCTTGCAAGTAGTTGGTTTAGATCATTCACATTAAAGTGCTCATTGACATATTGGGTTAAAATCTCTTTGTAACTGCTTTCTATTGTGCATTTATTCTTTGATTCTATCCCTGTGCCCCTCCCCCATCTTTATGACTTCTCTGCTTTTATTTATTTTTAGAGAGAGAGAGAATGTGAGAGCTGGGCTGGTGGGGAGGGGCAGAGAGAGAGAGGGAGAGAGAGAATCTTAAGCAGGCTCCACACCAGCATGGAGCCCGAGGCAGGGTTCAATCTCACAACCCTGAGATCATGACCTGAGCAGAAATCCAAGAGTCGGACGCTTAACCGACTGAGCCACCCAGGAGCCCCTCTTCTCTGCTTTTAATTTAACTTTTTATGATGTCATTTTCTTTTTTTGTAGGTGCTCTAGGGTTTACAATATACATTTTAAGATAATCTCAGTCCACTTTAGCAACATAGCACTTAATGTGTAGAACAGGAACAAGATAGCAGAGTATTCCCATTTCCTTTCTCTAGCTCCTTGTGACATTACTGACAATCATTTTAGCTGAACATAACTAAAGTCACCCATACATTGTTACCATTGTTGCTTTAAATAAACATGCATCTTTTAGATCAATTAAGAACAACAACATAAAGGTTTTATTTTGGTTTCATTTATTCTTTCTCTGACACTCTTCCTTCCTTTATGCAGATGCAAATTTTTGACTATATCACTTTCCTTTTACCTGAAGAACTTCTTTTGACACTTTTTGTGGAATATATCTGCTAGCAATGAATTCCCTGAGCTTTTTGTTTTCTGCGAAATTCTTTATTTTTTCCTGCTTTTTTGAGCTGTCCTGTAGCTTTTGGACACATTGTATCAGATAATTAATATTAAACCAAACAAGACTTTACTAAAAGATATGTATTAATCTGGCTAGGAGCTGGACTATATTTAATGATTGTTGTAGTTGCAGGTGCCAGAGAATTCAGATTCTTTTAGTGTCCTTGCTTTTGTCTCTTTACTTGGCTTTGGGGCTCCCTTTTGTAGTCTTAGAGTCTGTATCTTGTAACTCTTACAGCTTTTAGTCCACTTTTATTTTATAGTGCTATTGCTGCAGTGTTGACATGTTGTATGGGAGGTGCATCATTCTAAAACTGATAATTCTCAATCCACTAGTGAGACATTCGGTGCGTGGCCTTCACAATCCCTTATGTTCCTTTTCCAGGAGTTCTCTCCTTTATTCTGCCCTCTACTTCTTTCCCTGACAATCGCATTTTCAATTTATTTTCTCCAAGCCTCGTCTCTTGTTAACTGTGTATTTTGCCTCCTTAGGTTGAGACTGGAAGGCAGGTGTGTGCAGAAATGGGAAGGAATGATCTTCCCTAACTGGGATAATGTCTCAAAATTACTTTCTGTTTGTGTTTTTTTCCCTAGATACTGAGTCTTTGTTAGCAACAAGAGTTTGGGTGGGTTTCATGATGGCTACCCCTGCCAAGGCTATGAGCAAATCTTTCTCAGAGCCTCACCATAATAATTTATTTGGTTACTGGATGAAAAATAGACAAAAGTGACAGAAGTCCCCTCATAGTGCAGCTGCCAGCAATGATTTACTATCATACTAGTCTAAATTCAGCCTCTAGCCATTCATGAAAATTGCCATTTAATTGTACCTATCAATTTATGGGGTCTAGTAGTTTCTGTTCTGGGTAAGTAGATCTTGTCTGAGACTCTGGATTTACTTGTCTCTCCAGATTTGGAGGTGGTAGTTTGTCCCATGACCATTCTATGATGGGTCCAGAGAAAAGGTCTTTGATTTTTAGTTTACCCATCTTCTTCTTGCTGTAAGGACAAGAGTGGCAACTTTCCAGACCTTTACACATCTGAGCTTAAATAGGAAGTCTCCATCTTTTACTTTGAAACTTTGTGAATATCTTTAAGTTTTTATCTTGCTTGAAGCCTAGGTTTGGCTTCTGTTTTGTTAACCACTTTAAGCACTGCATATCATATGATTAAAGTTAATTTACCTTTATTGACATGAACAGTAATTTGGACTTAGTGCAGATATTGTTTGGTATTTTATTCAAATATACAGAATTTATATACAATTTGTTCCCTTTCTTAATCTCTTTGTACAGGGTGTGTGTGTGTGTGTGTGTGTGTGTGTGTGTGTTTGTGTGTGTGAGTGAGTCTAGCTTTAGTATTTGCTATTAATTCCCTACTGTAAACAATCATGTTAGTAACCTTTTCTTGTTTTTCCCTTAGCTCCCATCAGCATCTAATTGAAGTAATACTTTTTCAACTTTCAGAAAATATTTGTGCAAAAAATCTGGGATCTTATTCTGCTTCATTTGCTTTTCCTTTTTTCTTGAACTTTTTAAATTATTTTTTCATAGTTACACTGGCAGAGTCTGTAAACATTACATAATTTATAATCCCCTTCATCTACCATTTACAGTTAGTCCTACAGGTAAATATAGATACGTATTCACTGTGCACCAGTAAAATGTTCAGACTTTTCTAGGATTTTGTCTATCTGAAGCCCATACTTTAGTTGTTTTCTCAGGAAGGGCTCAAGGGAACGATATTCTCTGCATTCTTACAGACGAAAGACCTTTTCCACAGAATTAAATTTGAGAGTTAGTTTGGGTTGATATAAAATTCTGGCCTCACATTGTCTTTTGTTTGGTATTTAAAATACAGTTCTACATTGTTTTCTATATATGGCTTTGCTGAACATCTTATGTCAATCGGATTATATTTTTTAAAATAAATTATTTATATTTTTCCTGTGTATCATAGAAATGTTTACCTTTCATAAACCCCAATAATTTTACTAGATTATGCCTTCATACTGCCAATCTGTTAAATTTTTCAAAAATCGAGTGTGCCATTCAGCATGCAATTTCAAGTTTTCTTTTATATTCAGAAATTTTTCATTTAATAAGTTTGCATATTCATCTGTTCTGTTGTTTGGATTTTATTTTTTAGAGACCCCGTTCCAATTATGTTCAATTTTCTATCTTTCTAGTCCAGTTTATCTTTCTTTTTTGTGTATTTTTTTCCAAATTTCCCCCTATCCACATTGTTTTGTATTAAGGCATTTTCCATGATTTTAATTAGCTGGTATTTTTCTTCTAGTTTTGTCTTGAGTTTTATTTTTTTTTTCTGTTATTGCTAATTCAGTTCTCTCAGCATTTCATTCATATCTTCTGTTCATTTTATAATCTTGATTTCTGAGTTTCTAATTCTGATTTCTTCAATTTGCGTCTGTCTGGGTCTAGTAGGAGATAGAAACACACTAGTTATTTCAACAAAACAATTTAATACAAACATATTAACTAGATATTCAAGAACTAATATTTTTAAAGAAAGTGTGGAATTATAATAGAGATAGAAATTACAGAAAGAAGTTATAACCCTAGCTCTCAGGTAACAAAAGGGAGAGATTGGAATTTCTGACTATTTAAAGATTGAGGGAGGGTCCCTGCAGAGCTGAAACTTGGATTTCTGAGGGGACTGCACTATTTGGCTGGTGTCAGTTTCTCTGAGCTCAGATGAGGGACCCCATGGGACTGGGGCACAGACCTCTGGGAAAAGAGCACCAATGGGCTGGTGCTAAAATCTCTGAGGGGGTGCAGTAAACTTCATTTTGTAGGGGTTGAAAAATCTGCCAACTAGAATCAACAGCTGCTACTAGAATGAACTTCAGCTACAAGGTGAAGACATTAGTAGAGTCATACTGACAGAGAAATTGGGAATGAGGGCTAAACATCAAGACACATGTCTCCTCTCTCTCCTACAGCCTCCCAGAACCCTGGTAGTACAGAACTTTCTATTGGTCAAACATAAGAAGGAGGCAAGTGTCAAAGAAAACAGACTCCTGCTCTAGCATCATAAAGCAGAGTGTGGGAGGGTGGATGTGAAGCTGAGAGACCACAGTTTGGTAACTCTTATTCTGTTCTTTCATGGTTCTGCCATTTTACGAATTTTATTTTATTTCATAATGAACTGTGAGGCAAAAATGTTCACCTGCTTTATATAGGCTTGTCTTTCTGGCATGTTTCATTTTCAAGAGTAGTATTATTTAGCTCAGACAGAAAATGAGGACTCCCTCTTATATTATTATCAGGAAGTGTTAAAAAATCTGACTTTTGTATTTTCTGAGGTTTACTTTCTCTGCAGCTCTCCCCACTTTATATCTGAATGTTCTCTTGCCTTGACCCTAACGTCTCTGTCCTGACCAACGTAAATTCTGTTCTCAGCAGTTTCTCATTGATGTGAGTCTTTGTCCTGGAAAAGTTGCTCTCAGTTGGTCAAATGGCCAGTTCACGTCTCGCTGGGGTCATCTTTCACTCACCCTCAAACTGTGAATCTCACTTTCAATTGTGAAGTCCTTTCAGAGTTTTCTCTGCTGTTCTGAGACTGAGGAGCCAATCTTTCCAAGCAGAGTGAGTATCAATCAATTTGGGGGCAGTTTTGTAGTAGTTATCAAATTTCTGGGCTCTTTGGCTCTCAGGACCTTCATAGATCTCTCTGCTTTGTGCTTATTGGCCTGGGTGAAAATTATATGCTCTTTTCATTTGTATTAAATTAGTCAACTTGTAAAATTATGTGGATATGTTATACTTCCATCAAAAAACATTAAAAATGAGTGCTAAACTTTGAAGTCAGCACAACTGGTAAGATAGTAGTCTTTCTATGAAAGAAGAAAGGGAGGGAAACTAGGAAATAAAATAGAGTAGATATAGGTGAGGTGATAATAAAGTTACAGATTTAAAATTGCAGTATACAGTTTGAAATATGAGATAGAACTAAAGAAGAGAGATATATATTTAGGGTATGTTAGCATTGAGATGACAATTGAAATCAGGATGTGGGTGACAAGGAAGAAGTTTTAGAAGTAAAATATAAGGAATATAGTGATAATTCTTTTCAATGATTCCGAATGTTTAATTTAAAACATATCTGCCTTCTATTTTCTGACCCATGAATTCCGGGTAGTGATATTATGATGCATAAAAATACAAAGATATTGTATTTTTATGCTTAGTATTTACTATATGCATGCATATATTCACAATAACATAGTATACATGCATGCATACACATACACACATATGTATATGTGTGTCTGTATGTGTATACGTATATTGTCGATTAAACTTTCAATAACTTCAGAAATGCTAAGATGAATTGATATAATCTACCCCCCACCAAATGCAAAGATTCTTTTATTTTTTTTGAGATTTTATTTATTTATTTGACAGAGAGAGAGACAGCAAGAGAGGGAACACAAGCAGGGGGAGTGGGAGAGGGAGAAGCAGTCTTCCCGCTGAGCAGGGAGCCCGATGTGGGGCTCGATCCCAGGACCCTGGGATCCTGACCTGAGCCGAAGGCAGACGCTTAACGCCTGAGCCACCCAGGCGCCCCAAATGCAAAGATTCTTTGTTTTGGTTGTTGATACAGCTTTCTGATGGGTAATCTTTTTTTTTTTAAGTAGGTGTTTTGAAGAATTGAAGTTATAGACTCTTAAAATTCCTAAATTCCAGGTTGTGATGTCAAACTCTTATTGAGGAAATGGAATTTTAAGGAGATTTTCCAAGGTCTGGGAACTAATTAGTGACACGTAATTAACCATAGCTAAGGTACCTAACTCTAGTCTTATCGGTCCCTACAATTCTGCCTCTTCTAAACTGAACCTAAAGCCAGTGAACAGCCACCAGGCTCTTTATTGATTACACTCTTTCCTTTCCCGGACTACTAAATTTTCATAGCACACATATTCTACATCAGAATAAAAAAAGTTCCAGAAGATAAGTTACATTTTTCATGAGTATATGTTTAATAACTCAGGAGGAAAAAAAGTAACAGAACCGAAATGGTACTTTTTGTTTATGAACACACATTATTAAATCATAAAACTTGCGGGGCGCCTGGGTGGCTCAGTCGTTAAGCATCTGCCCTCGGCTCAGGTCATGATCCCAGGGTCCTGGGATCGAGTCCCACATCGGGCTCCCTGCTCCGCAGGGAGCCTGCTTCTCCCTCTCCCTCTCCCCCTGCTTGTGTTCCCTCTCTCGCTGTGTCTCTCTCTCTGTCAAATAAATAAATAAATCTTTAAATCATAAAACTTGCTACTACTATAAATCCCTTAAAAATACTCTCTTGTTTCAGTTTGCAAAAAGCTATCCTCTATTTCTGTGTTATATTCCAGAAACAGAGCAACATCTGATTTGTAAGCAATGTTAGTTTCCTTGAACCGTGAATGTTATTAATAATATCTGTATGCATACACCTGCCAAAAAAGAAACAGATATTCAAAATGTTAGTATTGAATACAATCATAATACAGACAATTGTGTTATGTATTACTTTTTGAAATGATAAAACATATTTTTTAAGATCTGACTTCTGAAAATATTGACCCCATAAGATGAGTACTTCACAAATATCCCCTATTGTTACAGAATTATATAAGGCTATCTATATTAATCACAGTTCAAATCTTCTGTAAATGAAAAAAAAAAAAAGCTCCAATTTGGGTGTATTTGCAATGATTTAAAAGTGGTTTGAAAAAGGTTACTAATAAATAGGATGAAAATAGATGAATAAAAATATTTTAAATATCTCTAAGATATAACTACCTCACTGAAAATGTTTTATAACATTTATAAGCCTTTTGCTCCTTTTTTCATGATTCTTAACATTCTGTATCAAAGCAAAAGATAATATATTCATCCATGTTACTAACATGGTATTTAAGGAGAGACGAACCTCCTACTGTCCACAGCTGCTTTTAATTCACAAGCAATTGGAATAAGTCAAGCATTACTAGTGAGTCTTTTCTGCTTCTTGCTATGTTATTTCATCTGAGAAGCCATTATGCAAACTAAGAGCATCTGAAGATAGGTACCCCACCTAAAAGAGTTCAGCAGGGATTCCATTTTTTGTCATTTTTGGCAAATTGCATCATTAAGTTGCATATGCTGTACCATTGGTAGCCATGTTGCCTGGGATTAGTCAACATGCTCATAAACTCCATGACTTGACAAACTTAATTTTCCTTAGAGTCAAATATGAAATAAATCTCCAGATATTACTAATGTAATAAACTGTTTTCAAATCAATTAGTTACATATTATAAAATATAGAAATGGATCATGGTACATACCAATTGTTATATTTATTTGAGAGAGAGAGTGAGAGAGAGCATGAGAGCTGGGTGAGGGGCAGAGGGAGATACAGACTCCCCACTGAACACGGAGCCCAATAGGGGGCTTGATCCCAGGACTCCGGCATCATCACCCAAGCTGAAGGCAGTCACTTAACCAACTGAGCCACCCAGGCACCCCACTTTGATGTCTTTCTGTTGGCTGTCCATGCAGTGTGCCATGGGTATTTGCTTATATTTAATATAAAATTTTACATAAGCTACTTCACCAATGTTGCTCCAGTGTTGTTTGTGTCAGAGGAAGAGGATATTTTAAATTATCTATGGCACTGGTATCACCTTGGATACCAAAGAAAAAGGCATTTGTAGTTAAAAAGGGTTGTTTTTTTTTTTTTTTTTTTGTCTTATAAGAAAGAAAAAGAAAACTGTGTCAATATTTCTTAACATTTAGTGAAAAGGCTTGCTACAATGACAAGGAAAAATAAAACTTGTCTTGGAGATCTATGTTTTGTTTGCTTTCCTTATGTGACTTACAAAGAAAACAGGCATGGTCTCTCTGGAGGGTAGATTGAACTAAAGTTGAACCATCCATTTGCACCTTCATTGGACTGGACCCTATCTTCCCCTGATGAAGTCTGCCAGTTAGACCCAAGGCAAACCTCATTAACTTAAGGTTAAAGTTCCGTTCCAGGTCATGATGTTAAAAGAACCAAGAGACAAAGTATATATTTTCATTCAGGAGAAATATAGTATCTAGAGGGTAGGAGTGAATGCAGCTGACTGAAAAGTACTAAGAATGGAGCATGGGCAGAAGGAAAGAAAAGTTGAAGTTCTGGAGAAGACAGAGAGATCTTAAGAGGTTGTCGGCTTCCACAGAGCACCTTCCATCTTCAACCAGATGGCTATAACCTAGTGATGTCTGCTTCACACGACACAAGGCATCCTCCAAAGGAAGTTACAATCTTTCTTCCTCTCACATGGTACTACATGCTTGAGATCACACAGTCTTCCAGGGAAAGAGCATCAAGTATCCTCGTCATCACAGTTATGTTGGTATGGTCTGGTAGAGGCTAGTAAGACAAGGTCTTCTGGGAACACAGTCTTTATGAGCACTAGAATAACGGGGCTGAAGATAACATGTTTCTCTTCCTTTTCTCCAGGGGTCATTGTTAGAAGACCACTACCAATACTATTATCAGTGACAAGAGGAGAGGGTAAGGTAAACTTCCTTAGTGCAATCTAAGGGAGTTTAGTGAGAAGGTTAGAAAAAAATAGTCCTGTGAAGCCAGGTTTTATTCAACTAATTTTATAGTTTCTAAGTCAATCTTGCCTGCTAATAATGATTGGTTCCTTAAGGTACCACCCTCTATGATGGCATAGTCTGGGCATAGCCACTCTGTTCTGTGATAAATAGTGATAATCCTTGGGGGAAGTCTTGCTTGCTAGTTGGTGTAGCAGCACCATGTTCTTGCTAAATTATAGCTTAAATGATGATTATTCCTTCCCAATAATTTTTTTAAGATTTTACTCTTTTAAGTAATCTCTACACTCAAAGTGGGGCCCAAACCCATAACCTTGAGATCATGAGTTGCATGCTCCACCAACTGAGCCAGACAGGCGCCACCCCACCCCCAGAATTTCTAAATAATCTCAAAACTGGCATTTGCCCTGCTATTGTATATGATGCAGTCTTTGTACTGATGGTGAACTTCCTTTTGCATGTGTCTTGAACAAAGATACTTTAATATGGTGACATTTTATTATTACTTACTCATATTCTAGAACTGCATTTGGGGCTCTAAGACGTCTAAGTTTCCCATTTACACTTCAAACATACGTGTGTGTGTGTGTGTGTCTGTGTATTTGTGTATGATATATATAGGTATATTAAAGTGACAACCTGTGCTTTGGCATGACATTTTAATCTCCCATTAGATATATTATGTGAACCATGCTCCATTATGTATGTCAAAACTATTTCATTTCCCATTACAAACTGTGAACCAAAATAATTTAAAATGTGTTATTATTAAAATCCACACTTTAGAGTCCCCTCCAAGTTCTCATCTCTGGCTCTTCTAATTTAAGAAAAGTATTGCAAATGCACACACAAATATATTAGAGCTACTCATTCACATATTTAGTCATCTTTTCTTAATCTTCAGTCTTCAATAACTGTTAGGTTTTTTTATTTAGTTGGTTTATTTTTTAGATTATCTAATTCTTTAGGAAACTATTTTTCCCTTTGCTTTCTATGACAAAAGATGATTTCAAAGTTTCTCTTATCTCCTTTTTCCTATCTCCATCAGGATTTCTGGCTTTTCCTACTGCATTGAATAATCTGTAGAGTTTTTTTCTTAACTCACCTGCCTTAAGTTCAATACTCTCTTTTTATGTATCTTATCATAATTATTATTTTACATTAATTCATTAGTAGCCATGACCTGCTTTCTAAGTTTTGGAACACTTAAAAAATTATCACTAGAAAACCTTGCTGACACTTAAAAGTATGAAGTGGCACTGTCCTATTGTATTTGTTGTGGAGATGGAAGCATTCTGTGTTTGTGTTGTTCAGTATGGTATCCACTAGCCACATTTGGACACTGAGCACTTAAAATGTGGCTAGCAACACTAAGAAACAGAATTTTTAATTTTTTTAAAAAAGATTTTATTTATTTATTTGTCAGAAAGAGAGAAAGAGAGAGTGAGAGAGCACAAGCCGGGGGGGGGGGGGGAGGCAGAGGGAGAAGCAAGGTCCCTGCTGAACAAGAAGCCTGATGTGGGACTCGATTTTAGGACCCTGGGATCATGACCTGAGCAGAAGGCAGAGGCTTAGCCAACTAAGCCACCCAGGCGTCCCCAGAAATTTAAATGTTATTTAATTTTGATTTTAGTGGTCACATGTGCTAGTAGCTACTTTATTGGATTGTGCAGGTCTAAAGCTATATATAGAGTTTTGTCTTTTTCTTGATTTACTATTGCCATGAATGCACACATGCTAATTAAATGAAGAAATGAAAACATTTATACATGAATGAATGCATGTATTAATACATGATCCACAGGCTTCAGGTATTGGGATTTTTTTCTTTATTTATTTACTGTATCTTCCTTTTTTTTATTATGTTCAATTAGCCAACATATAGTACATCATTAGTTTTTGATATAGTGTTTAATATTTAATTAGTTGGGTATAACACCCAGGGCTTATCACAGCACGTGCCCTCCTTAATACTCATCACCTGGTTACCCCATCCCCCTAACCCCCTCCCTTCTGTAACCCTCAGTTTATTTCCCAGAGTCCAGAGTGTCTCATGGTTTGTCTCCCTCTCTGATTTCTTCCCAGTTTTCCCTCCCTTTCCCTATGATTCTCTGCACTATTCCTTATATTCCACAGATGAGTGAAACCATATGATAATTGTCTTTCTCTGCTTGACTTATTTCACTTAGCATAATCCCCCCCAGTTCCATCCATGTCGATGCAAATGGTGGGTATTCATCCTTTCTGATGGCTGAGTAATATTCCATTGTATATATGAACCACATCTTCTTTATCCATTCATCTGTTGAAGGACATCTCAGCTCCTTCCACAGTTTGGCTATTGTGGACATTGCTGCTATGAACACTGGGGTGCATGTGCCCCTTCTTTTCACTACGTCTGTATCTTTGTATCTGAACATGATATAGGAAGCTAAAGTTGGTTCAAGGAAATGAGATTTAGAAAGATGCTGGATTTAGAAATCCAGGGATTTCTATTCTACTTTCCCCTTAATCTTTATATTCAGTATCTGGTTGAGTCTCTTGTGTTTATGATCCCCCTTTCCTTTAGTTCATCTCAGCATCTTTCTAAATCTCATTTCCTTAAACCAATTTTAACTTCCCATATCATGTTCAGATATTCTCTGTAGGTTAGGACTTGATCTGAGATATTGCCCATCTGCAAGGGTCTCCCCTCAACCCACCATGATCTTTAGAATTTCTAATAGAATAAACATGGGATTCAGAATAAGGGAAAGCATCCTAGCTTCAGGGCTATTCCTTTAAATCATTGAAAGTTCAACTCTGCTCCATGAAGTTCTTAGATCCAGTGTCTCCTCTTCAGAGAGGGCTTCCCCAACTATCCAAACCAAAGTTGATCTTATCACCCAAGACATCTGCCTGCTTCATTTTCTTCATAACCTTTATAATTTTCTGAAATTATGTATATCTCTTTATTGTTTAGAGCAGTAGTCACCAAATAATTTCAACAAAGTAATTTATTTCTGCTGATAGATGCTGATTTTATAAAAGCAGAGGCTTCTGTCTTGCTCAGCACAGTATCTCCAAAGTCTGTCAAGCATGATGCCAGTACCAAGGTACATATTCAATAATTAGTTATTAAATAAAGAAATAAGTGACAATTTAGGGGTTGGTGGAGACCATCCTTGTCTTGGATTTCAATTTGAAATCTCTTGGCATTTCTTCCTGTATAATGTACATCTTCCTCTTCCTCATACCTGGGTAAGTTTGAACGATCTTGAGGAGGATAGGACTTTATCCTATCTAGCTCTATTGGCAAAGTTAGGCTCAGATGAGAGAAATATGAGTATTTGGCACTAAAGCTCTATAACTATCATTAATTGAATGTGTTGTAGTTGTGAAAGCTCCATCTCTCTCTTCGCAGACATAGTATGATAATATATAATGTCTAGATGTGGTTATGTTCATTGCCTGTAGTTATTAAAGATTGAAGACTTTCTTGGACTTGATTTTGTGTATCTCTATATTTTGAATACGTTAGTAATAATCCGTAAAGTATAATTTTTTGCAGCACCAAGTAAAATCTGTGTTCTAACAGAGGTATTTCATTCTCTCTTTCCAATAATATACTATTTCCACTCTAATAATAATCACAATATTTATCAATGATGAGGTCTTACTATGGACCAAGAATGCTATTCTTAGTGTTTTGCTACTCCCATTCAGTTTATGAATCAGGCTTTATAGTTTTATCTCTGAAGGATCTGAAGCTCACAGATTAGGTAATTTGTTCAAAGTCACAAGCTTTTATTAAGTGGCAGGTCCAAGGTTTTGGCATACATCTCCTTGTCAATAAGCCTGAGATACTTTCTAATTTCTGAAATAAGTTGTCACATCTTAAAGTGGATAGGAGTCCTAAAAGTAGAGTTTGTTAGGTAGAGATTCTCAGGAATTAAAATAACCTATCACGTAAATGACAATGAGATTCAGAATGGAGATTATTTTGGTTTCCAGTGATCTCTAATCTCTTCTGGCTAGAGAGCAGGAGAGATGAACCTGAATACCATCAGTGATGGACATGAACTTTCTTCTGGAAAGCACTACTAATATCCAATTCCCAATTAAGTCCTTATTTTTCTATAATAATAATTATAATCCCATGCAACTATCTTGAAAGTATACGATGAGCATATTGTGAAGTATCCCTTTTCCTCAATAAGAACTGAACAAGGAACTAGAAAGTGACAAAATAAAGTGAAATATTGATAGTAGATATATATTATCTGTTTCTGTATATGTGTGTATCTGTGTATTACTGTTTTAAAGAAAATTTAAACAAAGCAAAATGCTTTAAAGAAAAACATCAAATTATTGATTAAAAAGCCAAGGTATGGAATATGTAATTTAGGAAATCCTTCCTGACATTTTCCCATTTTAAATTGAAAAGTGGTGCCTGGGTGGCTCATTCTGTTAAGCATTTGACTCTTGATTTCACCTTGGGTCATGGCTTGGGTCATGATTTCAGGGTCCTTTGATCTAGTCTTGGGTTGGGCTCTGCACACAGTGGGAGGCTGCTTCTCTCCCTCTCCCTCTCCTTCTGCCCCTCCCCTTGCTTGCACGCTCTGCTCTTTCTCTCTCTCTCTCTCTAAAATAAATAAATCTTTAAAAAAATTTAAAAAATGAAAAAGTCATTTAATTTAATAAATCAAATGCAGGGCTATTTAATATGTTTTAATACTTTTAAATTAATTTGTATTCATATCTAACTTTTCTATATTCTTAAAGATCTCAGAAAAACCATAAAAAGAACAAGAAGTAATCTGCACGACAAGATTTCTTGGTAAATTGTAAAATGTTTGTGTCTATGTGCATGTGTGTGCACATATGCAAATGTGCGGATGTGTTTGCTAGAGTACATTTTACGAGGGCATTTACAGACATAATCATGAGCAAATGTAGGTTTTTTTTTATAGCCAAGGCAAATGAAGCATGCCTTCAATTAGAAACTTCTGAAAATACGCTGTGATAACCTACTGAGAATGCAATTGCTTTTCTTCACAGCATCATACCCACCTCTCTTAGAAGCCCATAGTGTAGAATATGTGTTGTAAGTGCAATATGTTCTTCTTGAATCGTTTTAGTTCATTAAATGCATTTTGTACTTCAAATACCGTTCCAAGATTATACATTTGATATCTCAAAAATATGCACATGCTGCTTTTAGAGTTAAGTGTGTAGACTAAGTGAACCTCAAAAGTCTCAGAACTCGTGTGTTATATATTAAATATAAATAAAACTTCAGATTTTTAAGGCTTTTCTGAAACACCTGAAACACTTAAGTCCCTAATTCCCTAATGTGTGATTATTCTGTTTTCAGCAGTTAAAATTTAATTTTCTACATCCTTAAGCAAAAACTCAGAAAAAAGCCATTCCTTACCTGATGTTAGAAGCAAAATAAACATATTCCCAGGAGCAAGTTGGCTTGACTGTATCTGCATTTTCGGAATTGTAAGGTAACAAAATCAATACCAAACCTTTACACCTACAACTCCTTTTTTAGTGCTATTGTAAATGGTATTTTTTTTAATTCAATATCCAATTTTTCATTGCTAATGCATAGATATCAAATTGATTTTTACATATTGATTTTTATCCTACAACTTTACCAATCTCAATTATTAATTCTTGTGATTTTCTGTTGGCTCAGGAGCTTACAGCAGTCCACTTGCATTTCCCCTTTCCATTTCTTTGTCAGGCATTTAATATTTACATATGTTTAAACACACAATATGTTGCTACTATCTCTGTTTTAGACACTTAGTGTTGTTGTCACTTAGTGTTACTAAAGATCAGAAAAAATAAATTTGACATTTACCTTCATTTCATTTCTAGCACTCTGCCTTTTGTGTAGACAGAAATAGATTCATGTTTTTATCTAGTATCATATTCCTTCTGCCTGAAGCCTTTTGTTAACATTTATTGAACTACAAGTACATTACCAATCAATTCTCCCAATATTTGGTTACCTGAAAAAGTCTTTATTTTTGACATATATTTGCATTGGGTTTAGAATACTATTTTCAAAGTTTTGTTTTGTTTATTCTTTAAGCACATAAAAAATGTCATTCCATTGTATTCTGGCTTGTATAGTTTTGGATAAGAAGTCTTTTTTAATACTTCCCTATGTTCCCCTGACCAATGAGTTTTGTTTGTTTTGGCTGCAATGAAGTCTTTTGTCTTTGTCTTGTCTTTAGTTTTAATATAATATGACGCTCTATGTGTGTATGTTTGATATTTATCCTGTTTGTTATTCTTTGAGCTTCTTTTTAAAAAAAAGATTTTATTTATTTATTTGTCAGAGAGAGAGAGAGCACAAGAAGCGGGAGCAGTGGCAGGCAGAGAAGCAGGCTCCCCGCTGAGCAAGGAGCCCAATGCGGGGCTTGATCCACGACTCTGGCATCATGACCTGAGCCGAAGGCAGACGCTTGACCAACTGAGCCACCCAGGCATCCCATTCTTTGAGTTCCATAAGGTTTGTCATTAATTTTGAGAAAAAATACGGCCATTATTCAAATATTTCTCTACCCTGTTCTCTCTTCTCATTTTGGCATTCCAAATTACACAGGGGTAAGGGGGGAATGGGTGAAACAGGTGATGGGGATTAAGGAGTGCACTTGTGATGAGCACCAGGTGTTGTATGGAAGTGTCGAATCACTATATTGTATACCTAAAACTAATATTACACTCTATGTTAACTAACTGCAATTTAAATAAAAACTTTTTAAAACCCCTTTTGTATTATCTCACAGTTCTTGAATGTTTTGCTTTATTTGTTTTATTTTTTCTCCTTTTTTCTGTTGTTTTAATTAGGCCTCACTCTCAATGCGTCTCTGTGTCTTGGGGATAAGGTCTTCCCAGACATTCTGCCCTATCCTTGGCTGGAGGTCCATACCTAGGACATATTCCTTCTCCTCTCCTAGAAATAGAGGGATTTTTCTATTCTTTCTCCCTGGCAATGATGTGTTTTCACAAGTGTCCAAGGGTGCCAGGATTTGTTGCCTTTCCCTAGTGATTTAAGGTTTTTATTCCATAAGAGAGATAGGAGAAAGGATCCAGACAGGCTCCTTGCCTTTTATGCAGTGGCCTGCTGTCCCCTGTCCCCAGGACTGGGTGACCGGGAATGTTTCTCAGGGCTCTCACTTGCCCCAATTTTTATGTGAGTACACATTAGGTCCGTGGAAAAAAAGCCTGTGAGTGGGTCCTAATTCCCTTTGTGCCTGTGTCTCCCAATGAATCCATATTTTCTTATTTAGTCTTTGGCAGTTCGTTAAAGTTTTCCCATGAATTCTTTGATCACTCTCCTGGGTCGTCTTCCTCAGATAAACAAATGTATGTTGATCTTTACTTAGGGGTATCCATTTTTTCTTAGATTTTGTGTTAACTTGTTGCCCTGTGACCTAAACCCTCTGATGGATTTTAGAAAATTTATTCAAATAGTTTGGAGGATTTGTTTTGTTGCTTCCGTTGTAAGGGTAGGAGTGATACTCTTTTTGGCTTTCCAAATCATAATCAGAAGCCAAAGTTCCCATATATTGGGATCTGCTACCTAATCGTTATAGATGTCATATTGTGATTTATGACAAAATTTCATATCAATCTGGATTCTTTAAAAAGAATTTTTTTTGTTTTCTAATGTTTTCTAAATACTTTCACTTCCTTTTCTGTGCTTTCTTTTTTCTTAATAATTGTTACTTGATACTTTATTTTCATTCTTAAAGTAAAATAATTAGTTTAGTCCTTTGTCATTTGTCACCTAAGCTTCAACTCTGAATAAGTTATGCCTGACCTATTCAAAAAACTTCAAATTAAGGTAATAATGTCACCATATGACACTTTCCCTCCTTCTTAGAGCTTATTTTTTTAAAGATTTTATTTATTTATTTGACAGAGAGAGAAAGAGAGAGCACAAGCAGGGGGAGGGGGAGATGGAGAAGCAGGCTCCCCACTGAGCAAGGAGGTAGATGCGGGGCTCCATCTTAGGACTCGGGGATCATGACCTGAGCCAAAGGCAGACGCTTAACCCACTGAACCACTCAGGCGCCCTGAGAGCTCTAATTTTTATTAGAATATAAATTCCACATTTTAAAAACCTCAACTGTAAAGCCAAAATATATTTTCTTTTCATTTTGGTAATGTTAATCCCTGTTTCATTCCCATGAAGATTTCAAATTTAACCTGGCATTCTGTGTTATAATAAAATTTAGATTTAAAAACATCTATTTTGTGATTCTATAGTCTCTGATTTTTAGCAAAGTACCTTGTAGCATAACAATAAATATGAGAGAACGACATTTAAAAACCATTATATGTAAGGTTGAGTTCTTTAATTGAAGGAGTGAAGTCAATAAAGTTATACCTACCATGAAATTTTTTTTCAAAAAACTTCATTGAGGGAATAGTAGACATTTAATTAATATTCCTATACAATTTCTTAAAATTTCTATATTGCTATTGTGATTATTGACAAGATAATTTACATATGTTATCTTGTCAGTTAGCTGAGGATGACTCTCTCATACTGTGTACATGGCCTGTCCTAAACTAATTTTCTAATTGTCAGTACAATAAAATGCTAGAGATTCATTATTCTATAAAATTTCAACATCCTTTTTTTCTTTAAGATTTTATTTGTTTATTTGACACAGAGAGAGAAACAGCGAGAAAGGGAACACAAGCAGGGGGAGTGGGAGAGGGAGAAGCAGGCCTCCCGCCAAGCAGGGATCCCGATGCAGGGCTCGATCCCAGGACCCTGGGATCATGACCTGAGCCGAAGGCAGACGCTTTAACGACTGAGCCATCCAGGCACCCTTTTTTTCATTTTTAAAGAGATTTTATTTCTTTCTAGTATGTAACATTTAAGACAAAATTAAAAGCAATTCAATATGTTTTTTTAAAAAAGGTATCAAGTGTTTCTTCTTAAACACCTGCAGATATCAGTTGATACAATATTTGTTTACATATTTCCATGTTTTCTGTACTTTCTTTTCTTTTTTTAGTTTAAATTCAATTTAACATATAGTGTATTATTAGTTTCAGAGGTAAAATTTAGTGATTCATCAGTTGCATTTAATACCCAGTGTCCATTCCATCAAGTGCCCTCCTTAATGTACATCACCCAGTTACCCCATCCCCCCACCCACCTCCCTTCAAGCAAACCTCAGTTTGTTTCCTACAGTTAAGAGTCTCTTATGGTTTGTCCCCCTCTCTGTTTTCATCTTATTTTTCCTTCCCTTCCGCTATTTTCATCTGTTTTGTTTCTTAAATTCCACATATGAGTGAAATCATACTTGCCTTTCTCTGACTTATTTCGCTTAGCATAATATCCTCTAGTTCCATCCATGTTGTTGCAAATGGCAAGATTTAATTCTTTTTGTTGGCTGAGTAATATTTCAATATATAGATATATATATATAGATAGATAGATAGATATTTCATCTCACATCTTCGTTATCCATTCATCTGTCAATGGACATCTGGGCTCTTTCTGTATTTTGGCTATTGTGGAGAATGCTGCTATAAAGAAGGGGTGCATGTGCCCCTTTGAATCACTATGTTTGTATCCTTTGGATAAATACCTAATTGTGCAACTGGTAGGTCGTAGAGTAGCTCTATTTTTAACTTTTTGAGGAAGCTCCATGCTGTTTTCCAGAGCGGCTGCACCAGTTTGCATTCCCACTAACAGTGTAAGAGGGTTCCCCTTTCTCCACATCCGCACTGAGTTGTGGAGAAAGAGTTGTTAACTCTAGCTATTCTGGCAGGTGTGAGGTGGTATCTCATTGTGGTTTTGATTTGTATTTCCCTGATGCCAAGAAATTTCGACATCTTTTAAAATACCTAAATATTTTTCTGTTTTTTACATTGTTGACATATCTAATGGCATGGGTGGGAAAAAATACTCCATACTTGTGAATATATAATAAAATATAATTTGATTCATTCTCTATTTATGGGTTCATGATTATTAATTATATTGAGTAAATTAAAATGCTTATCTTTTATGTAATATTTATTTTCTGATTATTATTGAGTTTTTAATGTTAATTGATCTCTTTACCAGAGAGACCATAATATCAAGAAAAATTTTCAAGAAGAATTGTATGTGAATACATAATTCCAGTGTACTAGACAGTGGTTTTCCATAGGCTTAAATAATTCTCCATTTTTGAGACTTTGTATTTTGATATAATTTCACATTTACAAACTTGGAAAAATTCTACAAAGTGCTCTCAGCTACTTTCCCAGATTTACCCATTGTTCATATTTTCCCAATTTGTTTCATCTTTTAGTCACTCTCTTATTCATGCTTTTTTTTTCTCCCTATACATACATAGTTTATTTTGTGGTTACCTCTAAATAATTTGAGAGTACTTTGACATCATACCCCATTTTATTAATAATTCAATAATTGACTAATCCTTGATTCATATTTAATTGTTGTTGAATGTCTTAATAATATTCTCAGTAGCTTTTAAAATGTCTGGTCCATGATTGAATTCAAAATTATATGTTGCAATTAATCATCATGAAACTAGAGTTTTCTTTATTTTGAAATATTTCCTCAACTTTAATGTTACAATATATTTTATTACTTATTACTGAATTAATAATGTTTCTTCTGGGTTTTAAACATTTTTATAACCCCTTAATATAAATAAATATTTAAACATCAGATATTGTGCCTATATGTGAAGTGTATTTAAAACAAAATCCTTGAGAAAAATCAGCTCCTATTTCATTTATTTGTTGAATAAATCCTACTGAACTTCTCTTGTGGGCCAGGCCTTGCACTAGCAGTGAGAACACAGTGGTGAAAATACTTGTCCTCTGCCCATATGGGCTGAAGAGTCAAATGAAAAGAGATTGAAGAAACATAATCGGGTATCTAATTTAGATTGGGTTGGATTCAGAGAAATTTGCCCTATAGTTGTGACCTTTGAGTTTCAGCCTAAAGAATGAGTAAGAGTGAGCTACATAAAAAACATTTCAGAAACTGGAACACATGTACAAAAGTCCTGGAAGGGCAAGCGAAGGAACGTCGGAGCAGGAGGAGCACAGGAAGGGAGGATGAAAGTGGTTTAAGGTGAGGGTAAAAGATGTAGTTGTCATCAGAGTATGCAAGTCCTCCCAGGTTTATTAAAATGAAGGGGGTGGAAATCAGAGAGGGAGACGAACCATGAGAGATTATGGACTCTGAGAAACAAAGTGAGTGTTCTAGAGGGGAGGGGGGTGGGGGGATGGGTTAGCCTGGTGATGGGTATTAAAGAGGGCACGTTCTGCATGGAGCACTGGGTGTTATATGCAAACAATGAATCACGGAACACTACATCAAAAACTAATGATGTAATGTATGGTGATTAAGATAACATAATAAAATAAAATTTAAAAAAAAAGAATTTGGAAATTTATCCTAAGTACAATTTTAACCATGGAAAGTGTTGATGTAGGGGAGTCACATGACTAGATCTGTATCTAATTGCATAAAGTTATCTCCCCCCACACTTTTTAAATATAATTGTCTTAAGTATTTCCTCTACATACATTGAGCATCACATCAGATGGTATCATAATTTTTACTTCAACCATCAAATATGGTATAAAAAAAACACATGAGATGAAGGATAGTCATTTTGTTGTTCTTTCATTTTTAATCCATTTTGTTATTTCCTTTTCTGAAGTTCCAACCTTCTTCTGTTACCATTTTCTCTCTGTTCAGAGAATTCCTTTAGCCATTCTTCAAGAATAGGTCTGCTAGCAACAAATTGTTTTCCTTCATCTAAACTTGTCTATATTTCTCTCTCATTCTTGATACATTTCACATTCCTGGTATATTTTATTGGATATAGATTTTGTGACTGACCCTTCTTTTCTTTTAATACTTGAAAATATTGTACCCCTTCCTTCTGACTCAGTTCCTGGCAAGGCACTGCTGATAGAAAAGGGAGAAGCTGAGAGTGTTAATTGGCTCTAGCCCAAGACTATGTTCCATCTCATAGACATCAGGTGGATGTGGAGGCTCAGTCCCTGCCCCCCTCATGCTAGTGATGGAAATGGGTGCTGTGTGTGGAACAAGGTGGTTACTAGCCTTGCTTGACCTGCCTCATTGAGTCTCAGTGCCGCGCAGCAGTAGTGAATGCTCAGTTCCTGGACTCTATTGACACTACCTGGGAGTGAAATCAGAGTGCCACCTGCCTCTGTTGTCTGAAGGGTGAAAAACCATCTCCCTGCTGGGTCCAACTGACACCACCCTGCCTCCTGCTTCCATGGCTGGGGGTGGAGTTGGAAGGTCAGCTTTTCACTAGACCCTGCAGAAGTCATAGGGGTGAAGGATGTGGGGGAGAGGTGCAGTTTTTTCATTGGTGTTTGGCTGGAGCAGAGAGAGTATTGACAAAAAAGTTTTCTGTTGTTAAGTCACCCTGTTTTTCTGGTCCTTTGGCCAGGGGGAACAGGAGGTTTAACTTAGAGCTTCTTGTCTGTGTCTGTGGGCAGTTCAGGACAGCAAGCTTCTCCAGCATTCTGTTGAGATGTATGGGAAGTAACGGCCGGGAACTCACTGCCATTTATTAGCTAGCACAAGGACGCATTCAAAGAAAGCTTTAGGAGCGTGGGTGGGGAAAAAGGAGTTTGTTTTCCACCACAATAAGTTTTCTGTAGGACAGTGGTAATATCACAGTGTAGAGGTGATGATGGGTAAAGTGTAATCAGAAAAAATAAGAGAGCAATGTGGAGAGAAACATATTAGTCTATTTCTCTCTGGAGTTGTATGGAGTAAACACTACTATGGTTTTTTTTCAAAGTCATTTCCTTTCATTATACATAAATGTTAGTCTAAATATGAGTCCATTAGAACACATTTGACATCTTGGAAGGAATGGAAGAAATAAATAGAAAATGAGCTACTAGGCAGCACATTTAAGTGGTTTTTCACAAAGCATCCCAAAAAAGGAGACAAGGGGTCTGACATCTAGTCTTTTAGTGTCTTCCTCTCCAAAACGTATCTGAACATCCGAATGTGGAAGAGAGGAAATTGGGTACCTCAAAATGACTCTTTTAAGAGCTTTTCTCTAGCTCCCAAAGAGATTTGTTTGTTTCTAAGAGATTTATTTTGTTATTATCACATCTGAAAAGCACTAGGAAGAAAGAAACAGACTTTTGTTAGCTTAGAACAATAGTAAATCAGCTATCCTAAGTGCATTTCTGTCCTAAAGATTTATTTTGTTTTGTTATAATTGAGATGACTCAAGGAGACAACAGTATGGAAACACTTTTGATTCTGCATCAGGACAAAGGTCAGTAACTTAAGACTCAAGTATCCTCGGACTGAAAACACTTTCTAAATATCTCTTGATGGGAAATACTGCTCTGGTGGGGATTAGATCTGTCAGTGCACAACACACGGCAGAATACAGCACAGGGCTAAGAACCGCTGTCCTCCAAAATGTTAGAAGAAGCAAGCATTTTAGGAACTATATTTTGTACTCTATTCTTGGGTGACATTGGGCAAGCTAAGTATAGAGTGGAAATTGCTGTTTTCCTGAAATCATTTGCTTCATGCATTTTTTGAGGTAGTTCAATTTTTATAGCAAAGTGACTGCCAACTTTTATGATGTATTAGATGCCATTTTTGTCAGGCACCCATCTACCTTATGCAGCTAAAGTATCTGACTTTTAGGTTAGTTTGCCATTTGCCATTCCACATTTTTACATAGAAAATTAGTTATAGTAGATAGGAAAGCACACTCAGAGAAAAGTTCTAATCCTAGCTCTATGACCTATGATCTCTGCGTGCTTGAGAAAATCTGTGACTTCTCTTAGTTCCAGTTCTTTCATCCATTTAACAAGGATGAGAATGCTTATCCGGCAGGCTAAGTTTAGTATAAAGTGTATCTACAAGTCACAGCATAGTGTGCACTCTATGAACAGTAGATATTGTTACACCCTTAGGGTCAAGAATGCTCACTACAACAAGTATTTTGGGAATGAGCAATCTTTTATAGAAATTCAATAACAGAAACTTGGCAGATGCTGAAGAGGTTAAAGTCTGGAAGGGATAAGTTGGAGGATCAGAGAAAAATCACTTACTTTCCACCTGCAGCCAGAGCATGGGTGAACAAGTTAGAGTTTACAGGAAAATCTGAGAGGTGATCTGGATGGTAAAGGGAACTACTAAGTGGGAGCTCATGGAAAGATCAGTGAAAATGACTATTTCATCTGTATTTCATCTGCTGCTTTTGTAGGCCCCAAATGAGTGCTTGGTGGTGGGCCAGGGGATGCTGCTGGCAAGCAGGGCCAGCAGTTGTGGAGACATGCTGGAAATGGAACAGAGGACAAACAGATAAGCTGAGACCCACCTCTGCCCATCACAGGGTCTGACCATGATAACCTTCCAAGAATAATGGTCTCTGATTTTCTTCCAACTTCCAAATTTCACCCAAGTTCCTCTTTTGGCCAAATCTAAATAAGATCCATTCCTGAAAGGTGATTTGGGGGAATGCAGCTCTCTGCTTTACACATTATTAAAACATTCAGACAAATTTCAAATGTGTGAGCTGAGAGTTATTGAGTAAAGAGGAAGAGGTGTAAACTATTAAAATGGAAAATAATAAGTAGTATATTCTTCTTCTTGACTTTGATCTATCAACTTTTTTAACTACCTTATGACATTTTGTACTTTCTACCTGATATGGAGCTTATTTAGGCCCATGTTGCAATGGCTAATTTTATGTGTCAACTTGACTGGGACACTAACTATAGCTAGTCATTATTCTGGGTATGTCTGTGAGAATATTTCTGGATAAGATTAACATCTGAATCTGTACACTGAGTAAACAGATTACCTTCCTCAATGTGGATGGTCTTCATCCAACTCACTGAAAGCCTGAATAGAAGAAAAAGATGGTATAAGGGAGAATTCACCCTCTGACTAACTGCTTTTCAGATTGGATATCAATTTCTTTTGCCTTTGGACTAGACTGGACCTTACACCATTGGCTCTCCTAGTTCTCAGGCCTTTGGACTCAGACTGGAACTATACCATCAAGTCTCCTGAGTCCCCGGTTTGCCAGTTGCAGAGTTTTGGGCTCTCATAATTGTGTGAGCCAATTCGTTATAATAAATGTCTCTCTTTCTCTTTCTCTCCACCATGTAAGGACATGGCAAGAAGGTGGCTGTCTGTAAGCCAGTAAGGGAGCCCTCACCCAGGGCTGGAATTGGCTGGCACCTTGATCTTGGAGCTCCTAGCCTCCAGAACTATGAGAAATAAATCCCTGCTGTTTACGGCACCCATCATAGTATTTTGATATAGTGGCATGAGCAGACTGAGACACTAAGATACATGTTATTGATGTTATGGAAACACATGATTCTGAACTACTAGATTATACTTTAAAAATTCACTCTCTTAAGTTGTTTATATCTAGAAATCTAATGTATTTGAAATAAACATGCAGTAAATATTTTCAAGTCCACAGAAATGGAAATGATAAGCCTCAATATAGAATCAAATTGAGGATATTTAGAAGAAATAAGGATGATGTATTTATATTCGTTTTTAACTTTCACTTTAAGGCAATGGTTTTCATGCTGTTTTAAAGGATGAGAAACTTAAAAACAAATTATCAATGTTTTTAAACACACTTTGAAGGTATAAAGGAATTTACACAATAAAGTGTAGATCTGGGGTCTGCCACAGATAGAAGTATTTTGCCCTTTTCTTTTTTGTGAATTTTGTGATTTTTGTTTTGTGATTCTGACCAAGTTTCTTAATCCCCATACCTTCATTCACAAAATCAAGACAAACGATTGTCTGTGTCCCAAAGTTGGGAGAACCAAGTGGAACAATGCATATATAGTCTATAGCAGAACATCTGGAAAAAGGAAAGTACTAAAGAAACATAAACTCTCAAAAAAAGGAGGGATAAACAAATACATAAGAAATGGATAAATTGTTTGTTATACACAAACAATGAATCATGGAACACTACATCAAAAACTAATGATGTAATGTATGGTGATTAACATAACATAATAATAAAAAAATAAAAAAAAAATGGATAAATCAAAAATCCATTGAATTTTAAGTAGATTTTTAAAAATCTGTAAATTAAAATTAATCAACAACTGTTATTACTTCAGTATTTTTAATACAATTATTTCAATGTAACCACAATATTGTTAATCCAAAATAGCTGTAACATAGTCTTAAAACTCCAGAGTAGTTCATGAATTTCAACAATTGAAAATATCTACAGATAAAAAAAATAAGTTCTCAAGCTTTTCGAAGATTTCAATTTCATTAAATACCTTCGTAAGTGATAAACAGAAGAAAGCTAACCATACATGCATATTAACATTATTATGCCATGTTTTTATCATCTGTTCATAAATATGGCTTTTTTTTCACTATGTGGTATCAGAAAAAAAAAGAATATGTTAAATGTCCAAAAAATAATATGCTGGGTTTTTTTATTTGACATTTTGTTCAGATAATACAACAAAACTTCCTATTATATTAAATGTGTTCTCCACTTCCCTGAAAAAAATTCTTAAATTTCTAGTGTTATTTCTTCTTAAGGTTGAATATTTGTTCATTGAAAATACACAGCCTACTGCCTAAAAGAGAGATGATTTCATAACTCTGTGTGTTTATGTGTGTTTGTATGTATAAAACAAATGCTGAATCTTAATCCATTTTAAAACCAAGGGAATAGAGTCTTTAGGGATAAAGAGTTTAATCACATGAGGGAATTAAACTCTAGAGCTCTAAGGGCCTGTTGATTTAAATTGTCTTTTCATCTCTTTCAAAGACAGACACCAGCACATCCTTAATAAAAGATTATTTGACATAGAAAATATATGTCCAGAGTGGGGGTGAAATCTAAACTACCAGGGATCAATCACATATTGTGTCATTTCATCCTAGGCAAAGCTTTGGGACTTATTATGTCCTTTTTTTGAAAAGGAAGATTCAAAAAACAAAAAAGCAAACCTGCTATTTATTAACATTCTCGATGTGTTTTCTAAACCACAGAATCCTCAATACTTTCCTAAACTTGTTACATGCCCCCAAACCAAAGACTCCTCTTGCAAAAATTATGTATGCATGCATGTATGTATGTATGTCTACCTCTGTCCATCTCCCCATTTATCATCTCTGTACTATTTATAGACATGCATCTAATAAAGACATATTTTATTTTTGGAATTATTTGATATAAGACTAATAAAAATTTTTATATGCAAACTGTTTCACCTATTGCGTGGTAAAAATCACAATTCTTACTTGCTAAAACTGATAGTATCACAAAAACTTAGGAGTATTTTGCAATCTTTTCTTCATCCTGCTATTTATCCTCCAGAATTGCTTTATTAAATGTTCAATAAATATTTTTCAAATGTCTATTACCTTCCAGACGCTCTGTTAAGCAAAAGGGATAGAGATGTTGACCAGAAGGAGACAGACCTCTGCCCTAATGGAGTTTATACCCTCATAGGAAAGGCAAGCATCAGTCAAATAATCAAAAATGTGCATATAATTACAATTTTTATTCTATCTGAAGAAACGGAAAAGTTCTACAGGAAATTAAGAAATAGGGTTTGATTTTGGTTTTGGGCATTAATCTGAGCAAACTTTGAGACATCTAATAGTAGAGAACAAATAGGGGCTTCAATACTCAAGTCTGGAGCTCGAAGTAGAGTTCAAGGACGGAATTATAAATTTGGTATCTGCCTATAGATTGAGATTAAGATTGTGAATGCAGATTATATTGCCAACGGTGTCAACACAGTGTAAGGAAATCCAAAAGGGGACAGAGAGGACTAGTAACTGTATTATTTTTTTAGTCTGATAGAGGAGGATGAAACTATAGAGGAGTTCAAGGATTAGGGGCCATAGAAGTAGAAAATAAAATGGACAATATGGTACCTGGAATTTCACAACAATGGCACTGTGACACAATACAGTTGAATTTGAACTCGATTCAGATCTTTTGCCTGGGTAGCCTGTCAAATCAATCAAAGCCAGAAGCAACAATGAATGAGGGGAATTATGATTGTAAATTAGCAAGAAGAGGTAATGAACTAGCTAGAATGGTCTTACAGAGTTCATTTCGTCAAGACAAAAACATGAGTAGGCAAAAAAAAAAAAAATTTTGTGGAATCACAAATTTTGGATCAGGGGAAATATTTTGAATAATCATGCTATTATGTGTGTTCATAGACCTTAGGGACATCTTCTTAGCCTCCATAAAAATGTGAGTTCACACTTCAGATGTAAGATTTGAGGAAAGTATATATATGCTTATTTTAAAGTGTAATGTGATCACCTCCATAGAACCACATTTTGAAACTCACTGCCTTTAGCCACCTAGCGAACAGCTGAAGCAGGAAATAGAAATTTAATCTCCAGAGATTTCTTTATACACTTTTTCCTCTGAAAATGCCTGTTCTCTTACAACCACAATCACTTCAGTCTATCATGTACATAAAAGGAAACAATCTGCTTTTAAAGCTGTGGATTTTTCTTTTTTTTGTTTGTTTTTGTTTTTGATGGCGGATATGCTGCTAGTAAAAGGAAAAGGCAGACAAACATCATGCCCCTATCAGAAGGCATCCTTTCAAGGGCTATTTTAGATTAATAAATAGATACTAATTGTTTTAATATAAAATTCTCAAAAGAGTTAGTTATAAAATGATCCCTCGTTAATCGAGCAATAAGCATACAAGAAATCAATAATGACTTTTTTTTATTGGTTTAGTGTTTGGATCATAAATGTAAATATGTCCTAATCACCATGATCAAATATCAAAAAATCCCCCTTCCCCTTCATTCTTCTCTTCCTGCTATCTTCTTAATCTCAGGAAACAAACTCAGGGTTGCTGGAGTGGTGGGGGTTGGGAGGGATGGGGTGGCTGGGTGATAGACATTGGGGAGGGTATGTGCTATGGTGAGTGCAGTGAATTGTGTAAGACTGATGAATCACAGATCTGTACCTCTGAAACAAATAATACATTATATGTTAAAAAAAAAAAGAAGATAGAAGGTGAATTGATTTTAATTAACTTTGTTTATTAATCTTGATTATTTAACAAAGTAGTCACACATCTTTGCAAGAATTTCAGTTTTGCTGCACTTTTAGTGGCCAAGAAGTAAGTGCAGGGTCCCCCTTAGTACATTCAGAAGCCTGATTCACGGTGTGCAGGATGGTTATTACAATCAATGTGGGACAAAAGAAATACTTGCTTAAAATGTAAGCCCCTAGATCCCTATCATTAAGGGAATTTGCCTGCTGGTGAGAAACATTTTGACTTCACTGAGCAAGTTTATTTTCTTTATAGTTCTAGCATCTGTAATTGTGCTAGGGCGGTCAAACCCGTTTGGTGCCTAAAGAAATCTAGCAGGACTTTAAATGACAATGCCTCTGCAGCTACAGTTTATGCTGTTTTACGGTTTAATACCACAGCATTAGAGTAAGGATATTTCTCTGCCAAAAGCTGCCTCACAGCGAACAATCCAAAAGAAAGGACATGCTTTCTCTCTTGAATCAGAAACCAAGGATATATGCTTGGAACGCCCTGGGACAAGGAGACTCAATAGGGATTCTCAGTCAGGATGCTTTATACCCTGCTGGTCACATAGGCACATTTTTCCAACATGACTGGCCCCAGTGACAGTGCTCTGTGGAACTCTCAGTAAAACTGGGTTCAAATAATGAATACCAATGTTACCAATAAAGCGTGCTGACAAGCTAGTACAAAATTCTTTGCAATTTGCCTTGGAACCGTGGCTACTGCCCCCCACCCAGTATATATACATATATATATAAACCAATACATTCCATGCCTTGTGTAAGTGTCCACACTAAGTCAGTGCACCTCTGACTTGAACAAACAAGCTCAAGCTAATTTCAGGTTCCCATAGCACAGAAGGCATTTCTTTTTTTTTTTCTTAATTTTTATTTCTTTCTTTGATAACCAGATATTTAATAAGGTATTTAACTTGGATATCTTGATATTATAAAATCTTTCATGTATATTTTACAGATAGGTAGAGCTGTAGTATTTTACGCCATCATTGTCGCCAGAGGGTGGAGTCTTCAGATCTATTTCATTAAGTTCATGTAATTACTCATTCTTTTGTCTTACTAATAATTGTCATTAATCCAAATAAAAACGAAATATGAACAATCCTTTTGCAATGATCTTAGTAAAGCAATATGCAGCATTCACAAGTCTGACATCCTTCTATTTGTTAAGTTGCTCTTAGTTTTAATTCATCTGATTTGCCTCTTTTAGGTTATTTTTTCCCTTGTAATTAGAGAATTACACCCTTTACATTTACCTTTTTACCTCTTTGAAAGAAGATTTAAATTATATTTTATACCACATTTGCTAGAGTTCTCTCCCCATTCCTCATTGCTCATAATTATATTTTTGTGCAAGAAAACTAAAGTGACATGGGTTTGTTTTACTGAAATTGTTTCAAATATTGCGCAGTGTGCTAAAGCTGGTAATACCAATTTTGTGCTTTAATTCTCAATGTTGTTTTGTTTAGTGTATGAAATGACATTTTATTCCTTCTGTTATCTTTTCAGTACTTTAATTTCATAATGTGTATTGAATACTTACTATTTGGAAGAAATTTCTTGGTAGAGAGAATGACATAAGCAAATGTGTCGAGGTATAAAATGACATGGTCAATATCAGTGCAGGAAGTTAGATAGAGTTGAATATTTTAAGTTTAAACTGTAATGTGGAAAATAATGCTTGTGTTTAATTACAGATAGAAACATTCAAGTGTTTTAACCAGTGAGTGTGGAGTACAGATTTTTCTGGAAGATATAAAATGAAGACAAGGTTTACTGACTCAAGCCTGAATCTGTGACGGCAAACAGTATTATGTACGTAAAGTTTGAACCTGAGGATTACAAGCGAGAAAGGGAGGTTTGTAAGGAAAAAAATAACTCTTTGGGGCCTACTTATTGGACTTTCTCTCTCTCTCTTTCTTTTTCTCTCTCTCTTTCTTTTTCTTTCTTTCTTTCTTTCTTTCTTTCTTTCTTTCTTTCTTTCTTTCTTCTTTCTTTTTTATTTATTTATTTATTTATTTTTTTTTTTAAAGATTTTATTTATTTATTTGACAGAGAGAGAGAGACAGCGAGAGCAGGAACACAAGCAGGGGGAGTGGGAAAGGCAGAAGCAGGCTTCCCGCTGAGCAGGGAGCCCGATGTGGGACTCGATCCCAGGACCCTGGGATCATGACCTGAGCCGAAGGCAGACGCTTAACGACTGAGCCACCCAGGCGCCCTCTTCTTTCTTTTTTAAATGTTTTTGTGCTATTCTGGAAAATAGAGCTTTTTCATTCCTAGTGGATTAGATTATTGTCCACAATTCTTCCCATCTTTGTATCTACTCTCCCTGCCATATAACTTTGCATTTCTTCCTTTTAGAAGTGAGTGTATCACCTTGTCTCTTGACTTCAGTCATAGTTATAGACTTGCTAATTGCCTATAAAATGTAGGTGAGAGTGACCATGTGCCTATTTCTAGCCTAGTCTCATGCACCTATGGCATTGCCGTGACTAGTACATGTCCTTGCTAGCCCCCTAAGTCAAGGAATATTACCTACTCATACAGCTAACCCAATCCTAACCTGCCCCCTTACAGACTCCTAACTGAGTCAGCAGAATCTCTCCAACCTAACCCACAGATATGTTAGAAATATATATTATTGGATTATTCAAATGAGTTTGTTTCTGTTTTGTTATGCACCAATAATTGATATATATGTTTTAGTCTTTGATTTCTTCTTTACAAAACTCTCTTATCAATATTAGAGTAGATGGATGAATGGACTAAGGGATAAAGAAGTTAGAGGTAGATAGATCTGCAAATGCCAGGTGGTTTTATAATTATCGTATGTCAGGTCAGAATTACCACATGATAAAAATATATAAAAAATATATTATTTGTGTCCATCTTCCCTTTACATATAAGAACGTAAGTGATCTTGTCAAAACTATTGTAATCAAAATAAAATCCTAAAACTTTAAATGACATGACTCATGCCTTCCTCTCAAGCCTTATCTTAATCTAGATTCTCTCACATTTATTTGTCTAGCCACACTGATCTCATTAAAATCCATCAAATATTATAATTTTATCCCCCTTGCCACCAATCATTTTGCACTCCCCCCACCCTCTCTGAACAACTTTGTTTTTCTGGATATTTCTGTGTTCTTCAACATTTCATGTGGTTCACTCTAATTAGCATTCAGGTCTCAGCTCAAGTGCCATTCATCATAGAGTTCTCCTTAACCACAACATGTAAGTGAATCTTTCTCCTCTCAGTCACTATATTCCACTACTTGGTTTTGTAGTCTTCCTAGCACTTAACTATTCTCTGATAATTTTCTTATTTATTTGATTACTTTATTGCTATTCTTTCTTGGTACTTTCAGTCTGGAAAGCAGAGCTTTTAGCTATCGTTTTAGGGCTCTAAACCTAGAACTTAAATATTTGCCAAAAATAGAGCAAATGCTCAAAAAATGTGTTATACCAAGGAGTAAGGAAATTGGAAACGTTTAGTCGATGATGTATATATTACAATCCCATTTTAGCGATGTTAATTAATAAGATTCAAAGGGGTAAACAAACTATCTCAGTGTCATCCAAAGAGTAAATGGCAGAGTTGGACTTTTAACCCAAATTGCTTTGACTCCAAGGATCATTATATTTTCACAAGCACTGAATAGGCTCTGTAGGCTAAGCAAGGTCAGATGTCTATGCTTCTTATTTCTTTGTAGTAGATGAGGGTTCAAAAAAGAGCCTTTTTCCTTTTTTTTTTTTTTTTTAGGGTAAATATTCACAGGTGGAATTGCTAAATCATATGGTAGTTCTATTTTTGATTTTTTTGTTTTTTGTTTTATTTGGTTTTGGGGTTTTTTTGTTTGCTTGTCTGTTTTATTTTTTTTAATTTAAATTCAAATAGCCAAACTGCAGTACATCATTAGTTTTTGATACAATGTTCAAATGATTCATTAGTTGAACATAACACCCAGTACTAGACATCCTCTTCTATAATGGCTGCACCATTGACATTCCCACCAACAGTGCACAAGGGTTCACTTTTCTCCACATCATCTCCAATACTTGTTTTTTCTTGTCTCTTTGATAAAAGCCATTCTGACAGATGGAAAGTGGTATCTCATGGTTTTGATTTGTATTTCCCTAGAGGGTATTATGCTAAGTGAAATAGGTCAGAAAGAGGAGAACAAATACTATACAATTTCACTTACATGAAAAAACTAATGAACAAACAAAATAAAACAAAAATAGATACAGAGAACAAACAAAACCTCAGATGCCAGAGGAAAGGCAGGTAGAAGGATGGATTAAATAGGTGAAGGGGATTATGAAGTACACACTTCCAGTTATAAAATAAGTAAGTCATGGGGATGTTATATACAGCTTAGGCAATATAGCCAATAATATTGTAATTACTTTTTTATAGGAACAGATGGTAATTAGACCTATTGAGGTGATCATTTTGTAATAATACAAAAATATTGAATCACTATGCTATACACCTGAAACTAATAAAATATAGTATGCCAATTATAAATCAATTAAAAAATCAATAGATGTATAAAATAAATACTTCGGCAAAATATATAAATAAAAAGAACCTTTTTAAAATTAAGCGTTTATTTCTAAGGTGACTTATCTACAGTGATGAAATCTACAAGCACCTCAGTAGATATAAAAATTCAATTAAGTTTCATGTAACTAAAAAGCTGTTCATTTTGTGGGGCCTGTGTGGCTCAGTCCATTAAGTGTCTGCCTCTTAATTTCAGCTCAGGTCACAATCTCAGGATCATGAGATCTAGTGCCGTGTAGGGCTCCATGCTCAGTGTAGAATCTGCTTGTCCCTCTCCCTAACCCCCCCAACTTGCTCTCTTTAAAATCAATAAATCTTAAAAAAAAAAAAAAGCTGTACATTTTGCAATTAATAAGAATAATGAAGAGATAAAAAATATTTCAGGAGTTTCAAAATATCTAGTTATGCCATTTTCAAGAACCTGGTGGCATATCATTCACTTAGATGAAGTTAAAGAACTCAGTGCAAAAATAAGAGAAAGATTTCAATTTTTCTCATCATTTTTTCTTTCATTTGGATTCTATTACCAGGTGTCTTATTAAATTGTCTTAAGTACAACAATTAGAATCAATCTGGGTTTTTTTTTTTAAGATTAAAAAGGTCAAAGTAGAAAGATCATTTGGAATTATAAATATGGCTTATTAGACTATCCAATTTTTCATCTTTTATTTTAAAGAAGTTATCTTAAATTAGAAAAAGTTTTAATAACATTGAAGGAAAACATCAAACGCATATTGGATATTTTGTCTTTTATGTAAGCTAACAGATCTTCATCTGCTAATGAATTTCTTATTATTTTCCCTTTTCTTTGAATATTTATTCCATTCATAGTTTAGGAACTCATTTATTTTAGTTAATTTCTATTTTTACTAAACCCTTCCTAGATACCGGTAAAGTCACTAAGCTTCACAATATATCTATTTATGCCTTTTTCTGCTTTCTATTTGTATTTATTTGTTTGTTTATTTTTGAGAGAGAGAGAGAGAAAGAGGGAAAGAGAGAACCTTAAGCAGGCTCCACACTGGGCCCTTTCACGACCCTAAGGTCATGACCTGAGCTGAAATCAAGAGTTGGACGCGAAACGAACTGAGCCCCCCAGGTGCCCCTTTTACTGCTTTTTACTATCAAGTCTCAATTTGGCCTGCCATTACTATATCATCAATCTTAGATTTATATTACTCTAAAATATCAATTTTTAGTAAAATGGTTACACTGGCTTTCCCCAAATTAGCTTTATTGTTTTAGCTTCTAGATTTTAAGACAAACCAATCCAATCTTATTTTCTCCAAAAATATCCTGTGTTCCTACGTATTCTAGATCAAAACTCACTCCTTCCAGAAGGGCAAATCTCTGGCTTCATGTTTTCTCTGAAAGTAACCAAGAGTAAGAAGTTCAGGAAAAAGAAACTATTCAATGAAATCAGAGAACACCTATAAATGACCTATAAATGAAATCTATGTATGAATGAAGATCTGATAAAAGCAGACCAAAATTGGGGCGCCTGGGTGGCTCAGTCGTTAAGCATCTGCCTTCGGCTCAGGTCATGATCCCAGGGTCCTGGGATCGAGCCCCACATCGGGCTCCCTGCTCGCCAGGAAGCCTGCTTCTCCCTCTCCCACTGCCCCTGCTTGTGTTCCTGCTCTCGCTGTCTCTCTCTCTGTCAAGTAAATAAAATCTTTAAAAAAAAAAAAAGCAGACCAAAATTGACCAGAGTGAAGCAGAAAGCTGGAAGCTATAGATCACAGGCAACATCAGCCAAACACAGAACTTTCCAAATCAAGGGGCACATCCTGAGAGAAAATATCAACAGTCTCTTATTTAGAACATGGATTAGCTGGGATGCTTCTTAGAACCTCACTAACATCACAGGGTAGGGAGATAGAAAGGGTGATAGGTATTTAGGTGATAGGTAAAGGGAGATAGGTGATGGATATTAAGGACATTTGTGATGAGCACTGGGTGTTGTATGTAAGTGATAAATCACTAAATTCTACTCCTGGAACTAATATTACACCTTATGTTAACTAACTGGACTTTAAATAAAAACTTGAAAAAAAAACAAAAGGAAGGAAGAGAGAAAAAGAAAGAAAGAAAGAAAGAAAGAAAGAAAGAAAGAAAGAAAGAAA